>NW_007734670.1:31319-51750 GCF_000696425.1 Galeopterus variegatus | reverse complement strand
TGAGATAAATTAAAGAGGATACAAGAAGATGGAAAGATATCCCATGCTCTTGGATTGGAAGATTTAACATTGTGAAAATGTCCATACTACCCAAAGTTATCTACAGATTCAATGCAATCCCCATCAAAATTCCAATCACATTTTTCTCAAAAATGGAAAAAAAACAATTCAAACATTCATATGGAATAACAAAAGACAATAAATAGCCAAAGTAATTCTGAGAAAAAAAAAAAAGCTGGAGGCATAACACTACTTGACTTTAAACTATACTACAAAGCTATACTAACCAAAGCAGCATGGTACTGGCATAAAAACAGACACATGGACCAATGGAAGAGAATAGAGAGCCCGGAAGTCATCCCACACACCTACAGCCATATGATCTTTGGCAAAGACACCAAGAATGCACACTGGGGAAGAGACTGCCTCTTCAGTAAATGGTGCTGGAAAAATTGGACATCCATATGTAGAAGAATAAAAAAATACCCATACCTCTCATCATATATCAAAATCAACTCAAAATGGATTAAAGAATTAAATATACAACTTGAAACAATAAAACTCCTAAAAGAAAACAGGGGAAACCCTTCAGGAAGTAGGATTGGGCATAGACTTTATGAATACAACCCCAAAAGCACAGGAAACCAAAGGAAAAATAAACAACTGGGATTATATCAAACTAAACAGCTTCTCACAGCAAAAGAAACAATTAAAACATGAAAAAAACAACCAACAGAGTGGGAGAAAATATTTGTAAAATATACATCTGACAAAGAATTGATATCCAGAATACACAGGAACTTGAACAGCTTAATGGCAAAAAAATAAGTAACACAATTAAAAAATGGGCAAAGGAAATGAATAGGCATTTTTCAAAGGAAGATATATAAATGGCCAACAGATGCATAAAAAATGCTTACCACTCATCATTTAGGAAATTCCAAACAAAACCACTTTGAGATATCATCTCACTCCATTTAGGTTGGCTAATATCCAAAAAACTGAGAATAATAAATGCTGGTGAGGATGCAGAGAAAAGGAAACCCTCCTACACTGTTAGTGAGACTGCAAAATGGTGCAGCCTTTATGGAAAATGGTTTGGAAATTCCTAAAACAATTACAGATATATCTACCACATGACCCAGCTATCCCACTGTTAGGTCTATATCCAAAGAAATAGAAATCATCATGTCAAAGGGACACCTGCACTCCCATGTTTATTGCAGTGCTATTTACAATAGCCAAGAGTTGAAACCAGCCTAAATGCCCATCATTAGATGAGTGGATAAGGAAAATGTGGTATATCTACACAATGGAATACTACTCTGCTGTAAAAAATAATGAAATATTACCATTTGCAGCAACATGGATGGACTTAGAGAAAATTATATTAAGTGAAATAAGCCAGACACAGAAAGAGAAGTATTACATGTTCTCACTTATATGTGGGAGTTAATAAAAATAAATAAATAAATATACAAGCAAATAAACAGGAGAGAAAAAAGAAAAGGCACAACAATCACAATAATTCATTGAACTTGTTAAGATAAGCACATAGATGATGTTGATTGGGGGAGGGGGAAAGGAAGAATTGATAAAGGGATATGAAAATCAACTACGTTGTATATTGATAAATTTAAAAAATAAATAAAAAATATTTTTAAAAATCATTTTAGAATTATCATTTATTCTCCAGTTCAGGGGCTTCCAGATTCTTCTGTGGGTTTTGAGGTGGTATTCTATGAATGCTTGGCTGTGCATGGAGGGCTTTTGTAATGCCTCCTGAGGACATCACCTTTTCCTGGGAAAATGTCCATGTACGTTACTATAACACGGGCTTTGCAAAGTCCTGCAGTAAAGAGATCTCTTTAATCCATTACAAGGGCCCAAAGCTGATCACATTTCCTTTTTTAGACACATTATAATTTCACACAGGATGCAGATTATGAACTGCTCTTCTTCCAGATCAGCTGTATGTCCCTACACCAAGTTAAAGTCTGCCGAATCCCCATCCTTCAGCTCCCTCCTCTGGCTCCTTCACACCGACACCACCCTTCCACTCCAATGGCAATGAAGTTGTTCCATTACCAGGCTCATGGCTGTCTCTCTTTCAGGGCCACCCTACTCCCTCTGCCTTTGCCCACCTGCCTTTCACGGCAGCCCATCCCTTTCTACTGAAATCCCACCACATTTTGAAGCAGTGCTTGTATTCCTCCATGCCCTGCCCTGACTCCCCAGGCCTCTGTGGAGCTCCTAGCACATGTGTTAAGTGTGCCTCCTCCCATCAGGAGGTAAAGTCTATTGGCTGCCTCTTAAATCTGGACTGGACAATGTGCTTTGGCCAAAGAGACATTAGAAAATGTGGCACAACAGAGACTTTAAAAGTATGCATTGGAGCTTGACCCCTTTTGATGCTCAGAATACTGTCACCAAGGGAATGACACCAGGTTGACATGTGGGTAGATGAGGGATGCAAATCTATTGCCCAGATGACATCAGACTCACCAATAGACATGTGAGTTAGGCCATCCTAGATGACCCAGCTCCAGCTGACGTGATCTAGATCAGAAAATCCCAAGAACTAACCGAACCTGACGAATAAGCAAGGTTTGTTGTTTTGAGCCTCTGTGTTTGGGTTGGTTTCTTATGCAGCAAAAGCTGCCTGATACAGAACCTATGCAACCCCTGTGTGTGTTCCAGCCCAATTGCAGCATCCCTGAGCACAGAACCACATTGACTGACACTCTCTGAAGCTCCCTCAGGACTTAGCATTCTGCCTCACTCATTTAAGTTTTTGAGGACATGTTTGCTGATTGAGAACCTTGTCCCAAGTTTCTAGTGGGCATCAAGGATCAGTTAGTAATTCAATTCCTTTAGAGGCCAGCCTATATCCCCAAGTACCAGCTAAAACTAACCTGCCACATCAAATCCTTTTTGGGAAAAACCAACAGCTTCAAAATCAGCTGCAGGACCCATGGAAGGACACTTTACTAGGGCTCCAAAGACCCAAGGTGTTAATAGAACCTCCCCCTTCAGACTCAGGTCCTCCCGCTGATCTCTCTCCAGTTGCTCCAAAGAATTTGAGGCCAAAAAGAGTGGAAGAGTCTCCCAGTTCAAATGAGTTGAGATAGGTATGATTAGAAATAACATTTCAGCTGTTGAAATGGGAAGTAAAATTTCTCTATTTTTCTTTCTTTTTGATAGCTGAAGTAAATTTGCATAAAGATAAATGACACTTCCTGTCACTTTAAAATGCCACCACTAAAATACACAGAAGAATTTCACCTCAAGGTTAAAAATGAGAAAGTTGGAATATATGATCGGTACAATCCTATAAATATGTAATCCTATATATAGTTCTGACATCCTGAGATGTTATCCAACAGTTTATAACAAAAGGCAAGGATTTCTATAGGGTCATATAAAGTAGAAGTTCATTCTGAACATTTTAAATAAGTCTGGGAGAGAAGGATAGGATTTCTCTAGTGGTTGTACCCTCTGGGTCCCCACAGTGTGTTCATTAAGACAAGTACCGGCCACTGTGACAATGTTTATTTCTCACTCATGTAAAGTACAAAATGAGCCATAGTGATAGGTGGTGGAAGGCAGGAGGGGTGGGTACAAAAAGTGCTCTGCTGCACACAGTGGCTCAGTCATCTTCAGTATGTAACTTCCACAGCTCTACTGGGTGTCCATTCAATCAACAGATAAGAAGAGAAAAAGGGTTATGTATGACAGAGTTTTATGCAACAGGCCTGGAAAGTGGTCCTGTGCCTGATTTCTTTGGTGGAACTCAGTTATGCAATGACATCTAACTACAAGGGAGGCTGGAAAATGTGGTCAGCTTCATACAGACTGCCACCAATGAATGATCCCTCTGTAATAATAGCATCACATGGACAGAGCACACCACATTCAGACTGGGGGATTCAGTGACTTCCAGTCAATACAGAGCTTTGGCAGAAAATCCGATTGCATGCCAAAGTCACTTCCCATGTAAAATCAATGAACAGATGGATTCAAAAACACTCGTTTATAATATATACCCAGGACCATACTAAGAGCTACAGGTCACACAAGAAAAATAAGTCACAATTTCTCCCCACTGACAGCTTACATTCAAATTGAATAGATTTGACATACTAAAAGATTTGTGAATAATGCACCATCTATTTCCTGTATGTTGTCCTGTCATATACATTGCATATTTTTACATTTTTCTAACATACATTATCAGTATATAAGAGAGCACAAACAATTGAAAGAAAGAAAGATGCCTAGATGCTATTTTAGGCAGCAAAAAGGTGTGTGAAAAAGTATCATGAGCCAGTTATTTGAAGAGTCTACAAGGAGAAAGTAGACAAGTTGGGCTTCAAAGAACAGATGAGTTGTGGGTACTTTGGATGGAAATCAGACATCAGGGAACATG
Organism: Galeopterus variegatus; assembly: GCF_000696425.1. Classification (NCBI taxonomy): domain Eukaryota; kingdom Metazoa; phylum Chordata; class Mammalia; order Dermoptera; family Cynocephalidae; genus Galeopterus; species Galeopterus variegatus. The sequence goes on along the minus strand of NW_007734670.1, from coordinate 47,321 downwards.
AGTATCGACAAGGAGGAGGACGTGAGCACAGGATGTGTGCGAGCCCGGGGGCAGAAAGAACACTATTGAGACTCATAAAAAGACACTCAATGGGCACAGTGGCACCCACACATGAAGGGCCTACTGGGTGCAGTGCTGAGCTGGGCGTCAGGAACAGCAGCAGGCAAAACCGGACCTGCTCTGCTCGTGCCTGATACACGGGGTATGTAGTGATAGTCTATAAGCAAATTGTGCAGTTCTTTAACTATTTTTATTTCTAAGACAATATGAGGTGACAGCTAATTGAAATAAACCAATTTGATCCCATTTGAGCTCCTGTTTTCAGAACCAGGGACACTTCCCTGAAGAAGTGATGTCCAGGATGGCCTCAGGCCGAACAGGTGCTACTGAAGACCTGTTCTGCTCGCGCCTGATACACGGGTTATGCAGTGATAGTCTATAAGCAAATTGTGCAGTTCTTTAACTATTTTTATTTCTAAGACAATATGAGGCAACAGCTAATTGAAATAAACCAATGTGATCCCATTTGAGCTCCTGTTTTCAGAATCAGGGACACTTCCCTGAAGAAGTGATGTCCAGGATGGCCTCAGGCCGAACAGGTGCTACTGAGGAAATCAGCATCCATTGGATTCTTGCATACTGGGGAGCTGCAGCAAGTTCTTGGGAATTAAAATGGTTCAATGTAGAAGAGTTTTCATTTTGTTTTCAAGAAGTGTGTCTAGTGAAGGGGAGAAGGAGCAGAGGCAGGAATCTTCAAACATAAATTGGTCACTAAGGAAATTAGGAAAGGCACCCCAAATGTTAGGAGCAGCAACCTCTGCTGGGGTGTGGTCCCAACAGCTCTTGGATACCTCCTCCGCCCCCACAACCAGAAAGATGCCTTTCCTTGCAGAGCCTCATGGCAAGAGTTCAGCCACCTCCCTGAAAAGTCAATGCAAGTCTTTCCTTATGGAAGGAGCAGGTCCTAAGTGTGAAGCTCTGAAGTCTCCAACCAGGTCTGGCTTTGAAATCGGGCAGCTGAGAGGAAATCTGCATCTCTATGGCACGTAGAGCAGCAAGGAACCTGAACACTTCCTGAAGGGTGAATACACATCCCCGCAGTGTGTCTCTCCCTTCAGAAGGACTGTTTGCCCACCTGAGCCCAGCTGGGCCCACCCATTCCCCACTGCTTTGCAGGAGGAACCGTGAACATCTGCACTCAAAGTGAGGCCAGGAAGCTCCTCACGCTCCCCCTGGGGGGCTTTGCATCACAAGGGGGACATTATTTCCTTGACTAGGAAGGCTGTGTTTGTCCGAGACCCCAGGAAGCTGATGAGGTGAGACTGTGGGGACTTTGCACTGCACAGCTGCCTGCACTGGCTGGGAATAGCCAGAGCCCAGCATGGCAAATGCAAGCTGGACTGGCCACATGGGAAGGAGCTGCTGGTGGCCAGGGGACTCACTGATGTGTCACACTGTTCCCTCAGAAATGGTGCAAATTAGAGGTCAGCCCCCAGCACAGAAGCCAGAGGCAGTTCCTATGTCAGGAATTGTTTCCATGGGAAATAATGTCTTTCTTTTCCCAGAAGACCCAATGCTACATGTTGGAGCACAGCAGGAATGCGATCTGGTGTGTCTTGGAGCTGGTGCTTTGCATAGGGCTCAATTCCTCCTGAATTGGAGGTGACAGAGGAGAAGGATTTGGCCTTTTCAAAATCAGTCTAGAAATTGTCAACAACTGAGAAGAAACTAGGACACTTGCCCAGATTACTCAAAGCAAAACAAAATCACAAACACCCAAGGCAGGCCACACTCTGTGCATTAAAATGGGAGCGTGACTGAAGCCACACACAATGTGAGGGTGTTGCCTCTAGTAAGTGTGAGTGTTTCACACAGAGACAACTTAATGGTGAAGAAAGGACACAGGAGGGGTCGGCCGGCAGGATCCGGGTGGGCGGGCAGCCACCCATGCAGAGCTGCAGGGACAACACTCTCCTCCCCCTCCTGTACTAACTCATCTAAGGGCCACATGCAGTGCTCAGAGGGAACCTCATATCTCAATCCTGGACCTGCCAAGAGCAAGCCGACCCCAGCTCACACTGTGAAATAGACCCTGCAGTCCAGCTATGCAGACAGCTGTGTCATGACACGTTCCTCTTAGCCAGCATCGCAAACATCTGCATTTCTGGAAAGCAGAGACAGCATTTATTCTGCTTTCCACACTGGCTTGTTCATATGAGGAGCCCAATAATCATTTGTTAATTTAAAATTTAATGTTGTTATTTTACCAAGAGTTAAATTCCAGCTTCTGCAATAATAGGAAAAAGTAAAATATTAGCATATCCTAAGCAACCTTTTGTTGATTTTTTCCCTCTAACTCCCTAGTCAGTCATGGGGCCCTTCATAGCAACAGTCTAATTGATCAATGTGCTGGCTCTGGTTTCCGTTAAGGTAGTTAGGACTAGTTGTCAGGACCGGGTGCCTAGCACAAGCTGTGTTTCCAGCAGGCACTCAACAAACACTGGTCAGTTGATACTAGTACACAGCCTTCTCTTAGTGTCCGGGCACACCAGCAGCTTAGGCAGGATTTGCTGCACCTGAGTGCTGAGGAAGAGCCCTCTGAGTGCTATCACTGGATGGACCATAGTTTTCTAGGGCCTGGTGACTTCTGGCCAAAGGGATCCTACAGCATATTTCTGTCTAGCTTCAATAATGCTTTGCCTTCAAGAATTGCGGTTCAAAAAAAAAAAAAAACATAAATAGTTTTGCACATGTCTTTCTGGCAAGTTTTTTAAAAATCTGGAAAAATCATTTTTCTGGCAAATTTTGGAAAAATCTGGTGTCACTGGATGTCATGAGGCTTGAGTCTTATTTCTAATTATTCTGGGGTGTCAGGGTAGAAAGGGGTGGATGTGTGTGTGTCAAGTCCATTAAAGCCTTCAGGGAAGTAGACCATGGAAACAGATGGTTAGAACTGGAAAAAAAAGCAGAGACAGAACTATCAGCTCCTCTTGCCTTCTGCAGCCCCCTTTCCAGATGAGGTCCAGCGGGAACTGTCCACACATATTCAATTAATTGTTGGTGGAAGGACAGGACCACTTTTTCTGATGCTTTGAATTTTGTCCTTCCCAGTGTAGAGTAGACACAGGTGGGGAGGGGAATGAATCTGGCAACATGAACCACAGAGCTGCTCCTTCAGGTCCTGAGAGCCCAATCTTGGGGTGAAAGTTGGGACGACATTGTGAAGATCCAGATGCTGTTGCCTTCTAGATTCATACCTGTGGGGGCTGTCCATCTGAGAAGGGGTGCTTCTGCATGGCAAGGGCCTAAATTTAGAACAGAAGGATAAGTAAGATGAGGTGTCCAACATTTTATTTAAGAAAGCAGCATGCAAATTTATGAGCCACCACCTCAAGCATCACTAAATCTGTAATGCCAAGACTCTTATAAATTTACCTGACACTGACATTTTCAAATGTTTATATTATTGCTATGTCTCCTTGCACCTGCTAAACACTTTGACCTTTCATTGTTTATCAGATATTTCAGTATTTGCGACTCAGTCATTCAGATCTTAAAAACGAAGTTGTAAAAATACAAATCTTGTTGTTAAGAATTTTGGATGGTTTCCCAAAGACCTCCACATGACTCTGAAGTCTTCTGGGTGGTCTTTACATCCATGCTGTCTTTGCAAAGTACTTTCTGAATGCCCATAATGCACGTGAATAGTCACTGAAGTCCACAAATGGATTTTCTGGTCAGACTTGTGAGATTACAATAGGAATGGATGTGAGAATGTGCTTTGAAAAACCCTGATGGAGCTACATGCTTAGGGGAAGATTTTAATATTTGATAACTTATGTCCTGTGTTCTTTATTTCCCCAAGTGTAACATTTCTTAGGATTTTTTGTTACATTCAGTGATTTTTTTCTGGAAACTGTATTCACTTTGGAGCATAACAAGATAAGAGGTGACTTAAGTCACATTTCCTAATAGAACCCATTATTTGTTGATTGTTTCTAATTAGCAGCTCTTCTGGGACCCTCTTTAGAATTTGATCTGCTCCCTGAGATCCAATGGCTTTACACAGAAAACCCCAGAGAGAAGGCAGGGAGAAAGAAATCCTCCCTAGTAATTTCAAAATTATCGAGAATGAAGACCCCTTTTCAGGTCAAAATACTTAATACTTGTATTTTTAGCATCCATTGAAAAAAGGGAAAATGTGTCATGAAATCTGTAACATTTAAAAATACATTTGAATTTTACAAATCTGTTTTAACGGAATGCCTACTTTCACTTCAAAAATAGTAATCAATTTTAAGGCATGCTTTTGTTTTACACTTTAACATCTATAATATTGGTGTGTTGTTGAAAATTGTTGTCAGCCATTATGCCAATAAATCAGTGTCAGTGTTTATTTTCTAGTACTATATAAAATAATGGTGGCTGTACAATCAACCGTATCCTAAATTCAGAGAAACACACCTTGGATAGGAGGCTGAGTGTTTGCTCAGCCCACGGGCCATGCTTGATACCACAATTTCTAGCTCTCAGGAATAATTCTCTTCTTCCCAGGGATCTTCTGCCCCACAGACTGGGAAATTACTACTTTGGTTTGTCTGATCATTTGTTCCTGGGTATAAAGTACAACAAAGTAAACAGTCCTGCTCTCAGTCCCCATCTCTGTATCTGGTAGATTTCCACTAATTATTGCTGTGGAAGACTCTGCAGTTCCAGATTTGGTTGTGTTAACACCAACCATGGTGCCCAGACACATCATCCAGAGTTTCTCCTGATTCTGACAGAGATATAAGATATTGTTTAGACGAATCAACGGCCAGAATGTTCTTAGAGAACACTGTGTATCTAGCACAATTAAAAAATATATATAAAATCTGATAGCAAACTGTGTTCAAGAATTTACAATTCATCTGATGCACAGTTGAAGCATCTGGAGAAGACTGGAATACTATAGTGGAAGGCAGCAGGAATTTCGGGGGTCGGGGGAGGCAGAGGAAGAACACTCATAATGAGATAAGCACAGGAGAGCTTGAGCTAGAGTTGAAGGATGGAGTCTAAGTCCACATTAAAAAAAAATTCTGCCTTCAACTGACTAATTAGATGTGACTCATAATTTTAAAAGCACTGGATTATTGAAGATCCATCATCTTCTGGGTCCTTTATGTTTACTATCTCACATTTATGGCCCTATAGTCCCTTTTTACAGGGTTACATCCCTTTCCCGCTGTTGCAGAGCTAATAAGTGACCACGGGTCTACCTGACTGCAGAGTCCATGATTATCATTATCACACACAGCCCCCTTGAAAAACAACTAGATCCGATAAGCAACAAGAAAGGAGACATTTCAAGAGGGAGAAGGTAAATAAAGTCCCAGTGTCAGGAATATGCACCTGCTTAGGCCAATTTCTACTGTGTTACCTTGGGCAAATGAGTTACCCTCTCTGAGCTTCAGCTTCCTCATCTGTAAAGTGGAGGCAATATTGCTTGTCTCACTACATTCATCCAAATATTTGGGCTGAGCCTCTGGCGCACTCGGGAGAGTGCGGTGCTGGGAGCACAGCGGCGCTCCCACTGCGGGTTCGGATCCTATATAGGGATGGCTGGTGCACTCACAGCGCTCACTGGCTGAGTGCGGTGCTGCTGGTCTCCAAAAAAAAATAAAAAAAGAACAAATATTAAATCAGATAATGAAAATAAAGCACAGCACTTGGTAAGGATAGGCATTAGCAAAACATACCCATCTATTACTGTTGTTATTTTATTTGCTGTAATTATTCCTTGAGGGGCTTTTCAAAAAGCTAGCTGGAGAGTTCTGGAAGATACAGCCCAATTCCCCTGCTGTGGATTGTTTGAATTGTGTCCCTCAAAGTCCGTATATTAGAAGCTTAATTCCCACTGTAACTGTTGAGGGTGGGAAATCCTATTATGGTAATTGAAATGTAGGGCCTTGAAGATGTGATTAGATTGTAGGACCTTGCTGTTGTGAATGGATTAATAATGGTGGTCAGGGGCATGGTTCTGAGGGCTTTAAAAAGAGAGTGAATGAGGAGGTTAGTCTCTGTCTGCTCCACCATTTTCTGCCATGTGAGATGCTTGCTTTGCTCTCCATAAGTGTTCCCTGGACTTTGGACTTCCCAGCTCTGAAACTGAAAGCAATAAATTTTGTTCTCTTATAAATTACCCAGTTCCAGGTATTTTGTCATAAGCAACAGAAATGGACCAACACATCCCCTTTTCAGTGCATCCTCTTACCTCAACAAATCCCTTTTAGTCTTTGCTGCCATTCCTAGACATGGTTTCAAACCAAGGAGTACTGAGAAAACTCAACCAAGAATGACTCAAAGTATCCCTCAAGCACTCTCTTTCATTCTCTGTGTTGTTTTTCACTTATTTTATAATTGTCTCCAGCTGCCAGTGTCCTGGTATAAAGTATGATCCTTCAGATTAAGGTGAGCAAAAGAGATTTTTGTAGTTGGGGCTCATAGTCTTCCATTTCTCATCTCAGTGGATGGCTACAAACTCCAGAGCTGGTACCCGAGCTGTGGGCAGTCCACTCTTCTCCTGTGATGAGGACTGAAAGGACAGGACAGAGCTGTCTAGATTAGAATATACACCTTCGGGTGCTGTAAAATCCCAGCACACTCTACTGGTACAGATGGATTCATCGTGCTGATGCTTAAATCAGAGCCTGGGAACCACTAAGGAGGAAGGGCCGTGCTTCACCCTGAAAAATGGAGCACATGTATTTATGCTAGATGGGAGTTTTATAATCTAATTCTTATTTACTTCTTTTAAATAACAATGGGAGAATTTAAGATTACTTGCTGGTCACCAGCATATAGGGTTTTGTTTCCATAGGGAATAGGTTTGTTTTCTTTCATGAGACCTTTTTGACTGGGGACCAGGATCCATTTGGCTATGAATCCTGATTCCTCAGTAAGCTTGGAGGAAAGCTGGGCTTTCAAAGTGCAGCAAGGACCCCTCCTCACCCCATCTGCCAGTTGTGGGAATCCTGTTCCAGTGGGAGGTCTGGGCTTTCCCTCACCTAGTAAGTGAATCTCAATGCTGGCTGCACATTACAATCACAGAAGGAGCTTCTTAAAAATCCATGTGCCTACCTCCCACCCCCACCCTCCACCGGTCAGTTATAGCAGAATTGCTTAGAATGGAGCCAGCCATCCAGGTGCCTTTCTCAGAAGCTCTGCTATTCACTCAACATGCCTAAGTGTCTCTCTCTCACCGTGGACTCCACGGTGCAGGGGCTGTGGATACCTGAGGCAGGGGAAGCAGCACCTACTACTTGCACTGCAGAGACTTGACGTTCTGCCCCCAGTTCTCAGGAGAGTGGAGAGTGCTGTCTCTCTCCTTAAAGGGTCCTAAAGAAAGGAGAGGTGGTAGACAGGAAGAACAGAGAGAAGAGTGCATGCACTTTGCTCTCTGCATTTCCCCAAAGATTAATTTATATCTGTTACGTTTTCCTTTGGGGGACCAGAATTAATTGGGGAACTAGGTATTAATTTTTGCACATATTTTTATCTTCTCTAAATGCTTCTCTTTCCCAATTTAAAAAGCAAACAACAATCCTTCCTCTCTATATAATGTTCATACATAAAATTAGAACTATTAACATGGCAGAAAAGGAACTAAATATTCTCAGTCATGACCAACATGACTTAATAAGCACTTCACTCAATAAGCATGACAATGTATTTGACAGCTCTTAGATTCTGCCAGAGCCAAGACATTGTCCTACTTTTTAGTCTGTTCTACTGTCTTTAAGGCATCATTGTTGCCTCTGTGTGGAGGAACTGGTCTCTCAGTAACTGAGGGATGTGTGTATGTGTCTGCTGAGGGGTTGGAAATGGAGAAATTCCTTGAAGAATTTCCTCTTGGAGAAATTCCACTTTCAGCCAAAATCACACCAACTGGTGGCCAGCTGAGGATGGGTCCATGGGCTCTGCCTCTTTCTAGGAACTGACTTGGGTAACTGGCTAAATGCCAAAGGCTGCCCAGGGTGTGCATGGGCTGAGAGCTGAGCAGTGCTCGTGAAAGAAGCTCCTGTGTGGCCTCTGAGTCCTTCTGAGGACTTTTTTTTTTTATCATCATTCATACAATGTCATTGATTTTCATGGCTCTTTACCAGTTCCTCCCTTACCCCCTCCTGAGGGCTGTTTTGAACTGCTCTCTCTCTCTCTCAGAGCCTCAGCCAGAATGTGGTATGGTAGTTCTGGGTTACAGAATCCCTTTTACTACTTGTGTGGCCCTTGGTGAAGTCACTTTACAAATAAGACAGCTGAGGCTTTCAAATTGCCAAGTGAAGGGCAATTCAATAAGAAATCTGCAGTTGTTAAGTCTTTCAAAAATGAGTATAAACACCAATGCTTATAGCAGCATTACTCATAATCGCTAAAATATGGGAGCAACCCAATGTCCAACTGACAGACGACTGGATAAGCAAAATGTGATGTACACACACAGTGGAATATTATTCAGCCTGGAATATTATTACATGCTATGACATGGATGAAACCTGAACATATTATGCTGAATGAAACAAGCCAGTCACAAACGGACAAATACTGTGTGATTCCTCTTCTATGAGGTACCTAGAGCAGTTGAATTCATAAAAACAGAAAGTAGAATGGTGGTTGCCAAGGACTGAGGGAAGGGGAAAATGGGAAATTAGTGGTTAATGGGTACAGAGTTTCAATTCTGCAAGATTTAAAAGTTCTATAAATGAATGGTGGTGCCAATTGCACAACAATGTGAATGTACTTAATGCCACTGAACTGTACACTTAAAAATTGTTAATAGTAAATTTTTTGTTGTGTGTATTTTAACACACACACACACACACGCACACATACACACACACACACACGACTGTGATTCTTATGCAGACCTTCTCCTTTCTTTTTTTTTTTCCAGTTTTACCAGCAGCTCCAGTGATATCAACACTTACATAGAAGGGGGTCTGACTTTCCAGAGAATGAGGGTTAGAACCCAGGGATTCAGAGAAGAACTTTAATGCAGATTGTTCATGAGAACATTAAAACCATTCGATTGGTTAAAAAGAGGTATTATTCCTTTTATTTTAATAAAAATTATTATAATTTAAATGTTTGAATAGCTTAAATGTCCAAATATACATTATTTTCCCAGATAATACAGAGAAAGTGCCTTGATTCACCATCTATGTTCAAACCAATATCAGAACACAGGTGGATCAGAGCTATCTGGAGTCAAACTGATGCCGTATTTACTAGAGTTGCACTTTTCAAAACAAAGGTTAAAGAAGAGGTGGTACCTCACTCAAAAAGTTATTTTATGCTACATTGTCATAGACATTGCATAAAAACACCTGGAAAGGATGAGACGGTGCAGAGAGGTGACCAGTTTGCATAAGATAAACTTCAGCTGACAAAATACAGGTAATCAAACAGGAAAATGCAAACTGCTCATTAACTTCTGAACGTCAATGAACCTGGCCATGAAGATTCAAACGACCGAGGAGAATACACTCTCAGCCCCCTGTTGGCCTCAAAGCCACCATGGAAGTCACTCTCCTTCACACTGAAGACACAGGAAGGAGAAAGTGGCAGACCTCTTTTGACCCAAACTCCTCCAAGCATTGGTGGCTCACTAGGGCAGCGGCGCCCAAGCTGGGCTTCCAGGGGGTAGGTGTCCCCAGAGCTGAATATGACAGCACTTTCTAAAAATGACTCTAAACTTTCCAAAAATGTTCAGAAGAACTGGGGATACTACACTCATCAGTCTGAGTGTGAGCTGTGCATGTGTGAGTGTGCATGAGGAAGTTTGTCATTGAATGTGTATGTGAACAGGAGTGTGTGCTGGTGAGAACACATGTGTAAGCATAGGTGAGGGAGTTCTTGTGACTGTCTGTGGGTGTGGGGGTGTGTGAGTGACTGTGTGTGAGAATGTGTGTGCACATGTGATGTTTATGTGAGTGTGCACAAGCTGTGAGGTAAGCATGTGTGTGTGCCAACACTGGCGAGTGTTTGCGTGAGCATGTGCATGTGAGGCTGCATGATAAGAGTGTATATTTTTGTGCATGTCTGTGTATGGAACATGTGTTCACATTTGTCTCTGTTTTTAAATTTGTGTGCAAGTACATGTGAGTTTGTGTGTATGAACATATTTGAATTTGTGTATATCTGTGTGTGCATGTGTTTGCATGTGTGTACATGTGTGTACATGTGTGCACGTGTGTGGATGTGTGCATATCTGTGTTTGAACATGTGCACGTGTTTGTGTGAATTTGTGTGTATATCCGTGTGTGGATGTGTATACAGTTGTGTGCGTGGAGTCTGTGAATGTGTGCATATCTGTGTGTGAGTGAGCATATCTGTGTGAGCACCTGGGGGGATGAGTGTGTGGATGTGCATATCTATGTGTGAGCACTGTGTGGACAGGTGTGTGACTGTGTGCACATCTCTGTGTGAGCACGTGTGCGTGTGCATGTGCACATGCACATGTGCGTCCATACCCCGCTCTCTCCAGGCTCCTGACAGTGACAGGGTTGCTTAGGCTGCCACCACCTCAGTGCTTGTGTGCTTTCTTCAGCATGGGTGCATGTGAGACCCTTTTGTCTCCTTTTCCTTCCAATTTGAAAGCAGCTCCCGAGTGTGACAGGGTCTGTTTGGAGAACATCCCTCTCCCTAGGGGAGCCCTGTCTGTCCTGTGAGCGCAGGCTGTGGACAAGATGTACAGCCCCTGGCTTTAAAATAGCTGCGCATAGTTTCCTCTCTCTGCAAGACACAATTCCAACCCTGTGGCCTTTCAGATTCATTCTCAGGTAAACACCCTGTGACAGGCCGCAAGCCGGAGACCAACCGGCATGGTCGCAGCTGTACCACATCATGGTGCACCCCTACACCAGGCCTGCACGAGAATGTTTGCCTTCACCCCAGGCTGTGGGCAGCACATATTTTCCATAGCTCACCAAAGAGAAAGGTTTCATAGAGAGCCTCACGTAGGTCAGCGACGCTGGCAACTGTGGCCACCTTGTTCCAGAGTTTATGAGCCACGTGTATGGAGTTTCTTGAAAACATTAAATCTATTCTTAGAGCTCGATCTTACTTAATCTGAAACTATAAACTTCTTCAAGCTTGTAAAGCTCCTTCAATCCTGAAAAAGAACCATTTTGTTGCAGGGAAGGACAAGGCAAACGAATTGTGAGGGGCTTCCAGACGCTGCACAGGCCGGTGACTCCAGCGGGAAAGGCTGGCCTTTCCCCGGGTACGCCGGGCAGCCAGGCTGTTCTCCCGCGGTGCCCGAGGCTGCCGGCGGGGGTTACACGCGGGGCTGCCGCACCCTGCCCTTGCTTCTGCACGCTGCCTCGGGGGCATGGCAGGGGGTCGTCTGGCTCCTTCTTTGCACATGGGGCTTTGGGCAGGACTCACCAGAAAACCTCAATGGGAGAAACAAAATACGCTCCTGGACTTCCATTTCCTGATCCCGATTCAACTTGTTAAAAAATGTGGGAAGGTAAGTGGCAGGAGAAGGGACCCACTCTCCATCCTTGGACTTGGCACAGCCGGAGCCCCAGGACTGGCAGCAGCCGGTTCAGCCCTTGGCAGGCTGAGCAGCTTCAGCTCCGGGGAAATAAATTTTCTGTCTGAGCAAAACATAAAAAATGAAGCAAAGTTCCCGAAAGGTAAACTGAAAGGTTGAGACGCTCCAGTACGACTCTCCTCGGACTCTGTGGGGCTAGCTGAGGAGTCGGCCTCGCAGAGCCCTAGCGGGGGTTTCAAAACCCCGGGAGCGGCGGGAGTCAGACCAGCTCGCTACGGGCTCAGCGCCCTTCACCTGGAAGGGATCAGAGGGCAGGCCTGGAAAGGAAGCTCCGCGGGGCTCTGCCTGCTCCTGCTGGTGATGGGCAAACCTGGATCCTTCTGCCAGGCACACCTGGGTCCCCTCGCTCTTACCACCCGTGTGCTTTTGGCCACGGCGTTTGTACTCGTGGGGTCCCTCCCCCACGCAACAGGGGAATGATGGCGCCTGCTCCACAGATGTCCCCAGGAGCACAGCAACTGTGGCTGCGGAGCCCTCACACTGCGGTGGACACCCAGGGACAGTGACGGCTCCCCTCTCCCACTGAGCGCTGAGGCGCCTGACATTTCTGTTGCTTCCTCTTCTCTTTTCTCCCCCAAAGCGAGATGCTAACCTGAAGGGAGAAGCAACGTGCCCACTGGTTCGAACACGGTGCTTCGCATCATGGTGCCGCCGTGCGCAGCATCACAGCAGGCCCTGGAGGAGGAGCAATCCACGAGGCACCCCTCGGCCTCCCGGAGCGGAGGGGACTGTCTTCTCGCTGTGCCGCATAGCGTCCGACGTTGCACCGGGACGCAGAGCTGGGAGCGCTGCCCATGAACTCTCGAGAGGTGCCCGCACCACTGTTGGGATTGCTGGGCAGCGGTGTGGGTTGCATTCTCCAGAACTGGCTGCATTCCCACACCTCTCACTGCAAGAGCTCCCCTTCCCATGTGAGGCTGCCACTTCTCTGTGAGAGGTGGGGCCTGCATTCTCTCCCTCTACACGTAGGCACACCTGAGTAACTATCTTGACCAATACAATGTGGCAGCAGTGATGACTATGGTTTCTGGGGTTAGGTCATAAAAGGTTCTGACAAGTCTCCAGCTGGCTCACTTTCTCTTGGGACCTGCACTCTGGGTGCTCCTAGCCACCAGTTAAAAAGCCTACCTACCTTGAGCCTACCATTCTAGAGAGGCCACCTGGTAGACATGCCCAGGAAGCCCCACTGTTCCAGCTCCTCACTGTGTGAATAACCCCCCACCCCTCCAGTCCAGGTACCAGGCATGCAAGTGCGGATCTCCAGATGATTCCATCCCAGGCTTCGACCTTCCATCTGAGACACCAACACCATGGAGCAGAGACGCACCATCTCCCCTGTGCCCTGTCTGACCTGACACATGGCTCTTGAGCTTAATATATGTTTGAAGCTAATGAGTTTTGTGGTGGCTCGTTACTGAAACAGGCAGCAGCATAAGACATTCTCCAAAGGATGAATTTGCACCTGGGTTCTGAGCAGCGGGAGATGGGTGACAGAATTTAGAAGTCTGTTCTTTCGGGTCCAGACATTATTTCATAAAAGCAAATCTATGGACGTCTCATTTCCTAGTTATGATGTAGATCTGGGATGTGAAAAGGGGAAAAACGTAACCTAAAACCATAGCGTTCACAGGTGCATTCCACAAAACAGTTTCCATGCATGCTAGTAGCTGTTATGAAAAGAAAAAAATCCACAGGGGAGAGAAAGGGAAAGGGTACTGTAACTTCACACTTGAGGAGCCCTGAGTGTAGCAGAGATGATGGTGGTCACCCATAGCCCCAAAGCATCCATTGGTCCAATACATGCTGAGCAGTCTATTGCATGACCCAGAATCTAGCTGCCCCGGGGCTTTCTCCCTGCTTGCATAAGACAGGCTGGAACAGCCAGGGAGTGAATACCCCAAGAGCATCCCTCAGTCAATGACGGATTAGAGGGGAGGCTGAGCATGATACCCCTCACCCATAAGTTGGTTCTTTAAGTAGATTAATAAAATTAATAAATCCCTAGGAATACTGACCAAAAATAAAAGACTAAACAAATACAATGTCAGAAATGAAAAAGGGAATGCAAATGCAGATCCTATAGACACTTAAAAGACAAGAGGCTATTATAAATAATTTGTAACAATGTATTTGAGAATGCAGATAAAATGGACAGATTTCTTGAGAAATGTAATGTTTAAAAGCTGATACAAGAAGAAATAGAAAATTTGAGGAGTCCTATATCTTTTAAAGAAATTGTATCCATTATTAAAAGCCTTCCTGTAAAGAACACCTTAGACCCACATTGTTTCAAACTAGTGAATTCTTCCAAATTTACAGGAAGAAATAAAACCAATCTTAAAGCAAATCTTCCCAAGAAAAGTATAGTTAATGCTATTTAGTTTCAAACTAATTTAAATGTCTAAACTAGCTCATTACTATCTTCCTTCTGCGCCTCTACCTTATGTGACTTTGATGCGTGGTGGTCTCTGTTTACTCCCCTTGACATCCTCACTTCAGCCCTGGATGGATCTACCACCTTGCCCCCAGTGATCCTACCCTTGCCTTAAATCCATGGATCCATCCCTGTTTCAGTCTCTGTCACACCCTTGTTTCAGCTCCTGAATTTATGGCTACCTCAATAATAAGGCAATAAAAATGACAAAAAAAAAAAATACCATCCTGATCGTCTATCTTAATTAACCAAATTTCTAAAATTATTTCTGTTGTGATTTATAGGCATGCATAATTTTAAATAGTTGCTACCATATTGTGTATATAATTGCAAAAAAATTCATTTAACTAAGGCTATAAATGTTTTCTGTGTTGCTTAATTATTATCATTTTATCAGTCAGAAGAAAATTTCAATCTATGCCCTTCAAGAATACCACCTCAAAAGCTCTACTGTTTCCTAAGCAGTTTTTTGTTTTGTTTTTGCTAAGTCTTCTTAACTCTCCAGCCTTAATTTTTCCTTTTTAAAATTATTCACAATATAAATTCATAACACATATTTACATACACATAAGTGTACATACTATTTTTCTGAATTTGACCTATAGAAAACTACACAGATGAATGTGTAAATATATTTATTGCATCTTTTTATAGTTATCCAAAAACCCATTAGCAACAAGCTAAATGCCCAATAGTATAAATTTTTTTAAATAAATTATAGTATATTTCACAAAGTACAATATTACTAAAAAGAATGAAGTCTATCACAAAACGCCAAAATAAAAATATGCTCATGACATATTTTAAGTAAAAAAAACAAGATACAATTAGATTGCTAAGGACGATCTCATTTTAATCTTGGAGTATTGCCAATACAGTCATTTTTAGATAATTGGATTATAGGACTTTTATTTCACACAAGTTTTTGCAATTTTGTTTTGTTTCTACAACTAGAATATATAATACCTACAATCAGAAAAAATATAAAGAAAGGATACTTAAAGGTAGAAGTATAACAGAGACCCCACAATTCCACTATTCTAGGCATAGATGTCAAAATTAATAGTCACTTGCAGGAAGGAAAGTGTTTTGTGGTCCTGGCGTATAACCAGAAATCATTTCTGGAAGTCTGGAAGCATTTATTGATTCAGTCAGTAAATATGTATAATAGCTATTGCTATTGGCCAGGCACTAAAAAAAAAAGAGCTCTCATCTCATGGAGATGCTATTCTACTCTGAAAACAGACAATACGCATGGAAAGAAATAAGTAATAACGTAATTACAAAATTATTAGAAATGAATGCTGCAAACAGAATACACCTAGTGATAAGATAGTGAGAAAGGGAGGAGCCCAGGGGGCAGAAGGATTGAATTATGGGCTTAAGACCCCCACGTGAAACCACACATCCTGTTTTATTTTCTAGTCTACTGCAGTTCACAATGTACACTGACTGAGTGCAATGGGTTAGTAAAAGGAAGTGCGTGTGTGTGTGTGTGTGTGTGTGTGTGTGTGTGTGTGTGTGTGTGTGTGTGACTCAAATGCCTCAAAGGCTATGAAACTGGTTGTGGGCTTGCTCTGAAAACTGAGATAGTGGAGGTCATGCAGGAAAGGCACAATTCACTCTTTATTTACACATTTTATATCATTTGAAAGTTACTCTTAGCAGGTCCTATTTTGTGATTCATCTAAAGGTGTTTAAAGAGCCAAAAGAAAGCAAGTTACTCATCATAAATATTCCCCCAAGTGTTTTCTGAAAGGCAATTAAAATATGAGTGCTACTGTTTGCATTTTAATTATGTAAGCAAACAGTTTTTTATTTAGGTACAGCACCATGCCTCTTAAGTGCTAAATTAACAAAGACTTATCCATGGTTTCTCAGAATGAAATATAGGAATAAGAAATATTTCAACCAAGTTTATTTTTATTTTCTTTACATTTATAAAAAAAAAAAAAAAAAAAAAAAAAAAAAA
>NW_007734670.1:0-30319 GCF_000696425.1 Galeopterus variegatus | reverse complement strand
TTTTTTTTTTTTTTTTATTTTTAAAAAAAAAAAAAAAAAAAAAAAAAACAACCATGTTGGTCCACCTTAGGCTAAAAGAACATCAACAAAACCTCCTCTAATTCCAACATCTTGATAAAATCAGTTCAGGGTGCTAATGATGTTTAACCAGCCCTTGTTATAATGACAAAGATTTAGGCAACTGTAGGTCAAGATCAGCACAGACTGCATGGATAAGATCAAGGCAGGACCAGGACTTTTAGCCAGCTTGACCCACTCTAGAAGCTCAGCTTCCCACTGTAGCAAGATGGGAGCCAACTCCCATCCTCTCACTGAACATTCCTTTTCTGCTAACTGTGCATTGACTCTCACTTCATCCTCCCCACCAGAAACTCCCAGACTATTGTTTTCCTCACCGCTCATACTCTTACAAGTCACAGGAAGATACTCTCTCTGATGTCTATTGGCAGCACATCGATGGCCTCTAACTAATGTTTATGCAAACAATTCTTCAACCCCAACACTACCAGGATCTCATGCTGAATAGAATCCTTATTTAGTATGCTGACCACCAACCCACCTTGAGAGACAGATTAGAAAATATTTCCCATGACTATTAAGTGATTTTCTCTCCTTACACTAAATGATCAATTCATAGGCATGCAACCACAAATATCAGGAAACCTTTTCACTGTCACTTTGTTTTCCATTGGATTGTTTATTTATTCCTTCCATTTTATAAAATAAATAAGTGTACATACAGTACTAGCATTTATTAAACATGTATGTCCTGAATTGCTATCCTTATTCCATATTAGCCCTATAAACTGGCACAGTCATCCTATAGGTAGGCATTATTATTATCCCCATTTCTCCCAAGATAAGAATCTTTCAATTACTTAAAGGCATTTTGTGCATTTCTTCTCCCAAATGCCTTGGATTTTCTGCATGGCAAGTGCTGTATATTCCCTATATACTTTCTTCTCCTTTAAGAATAATCGATTGAGTGACCTCCACCAATGAGCTCTATGACTGTGATTTACCCATCTCCGTAATAAAATCAGTTCTACTTATCCTTCCTACTTATAAAAATCTTTGGATAAAAAAAAATTGTTTAGTCACAGGCTTCTTAAAAAATATATTATCGAGTGATGGCAGCAGGAATGGTGAAGTAAGAACCATAAGAAATTCTCACCTCTGTAAAAATAACAAGAACAATGGCAAAAATGGTCAAAATCAACTTTTTCAGAACTCTGGACATTAATCAAAAGCTTGCATCGATCTGAGGAGCATTTATTCAAGAAAAATGTCTGAATCTATTAAGAGCAGCAAATTGTGAGGCATTTTAAATTGTCCTATTCCTATCCCCTTCCTCCCAAGTTTGTAGTCGCCTTGGAAATCAATACTCCCACAATCATAGTGAAACCCAGCAGTTTAGTTGGCACTAGAAGGAACAGAATGAGGTTAGACTCCTGTAAGGCCCTATTCTGAGAAAATTTTTACTATTTGCCCTGCCTGGCAATTCCTTGGAAGAACAAAATCACAGTTTGGTCTTTATAAGACCTTTCCTAAAAATCCACCAATGCAAACTGTCTTTTCTTCTGGGGCACTTATCAGAAACAATCAATGGCAAATATTTTAACATTGCAACTGCATGATGCACTGAGAAAAGTTGGGACAAACAAGAAGGTGACAAAAAAGCTTAAAATAAAAAGCTGGGACATAAGTTGCCCACAGGTGGCATTGAAAAGCTCCTGCATATACCTGTCAATCTAGCAGGACACGTGCATGCTGAGGACTGGGTACATGTTCAGGAAAAACCAGAAAAGGCCCTAAGCTCTCACATCTGGCTGACAAGGCTCTTCGCCATAATAAATTCTCTCAGGAAATGAAGGCTAAGTCACAGTTGTAAACTGCCTACCTGAGCATTGAAGGTATGCACCAATACACACACAGAATTCTTCCCCAAAGGCTGGGAGACTTATTGGTTCCAGGTGTTTAATGTTGGACTTACTAGACAAAAACTTTAAGCCAGATATTAAAATATAGTGAGAAAATTAAAGATACCCTTGTGTAAAGTACTAAGCAAAAGTACCAGAATGATATCTCACTAAGTAAAAAATATCAATAAAGAAATAGAAATTATTTTTTTAAAAAAACTAAACAAATTCTGGAGTTGGAAAGTAAAATGACAAATAAAAAATCTACTAGAGGGACACAACAGCAACTTTAAGCTGAAAGAAGAAAGAATCAACAAACTTGGAGATGGGTCAATTGAGAGTATCCAGTTGGAAAAACAAATAGAAAGATAATGAGGAAAAATGAACAGACCTCATAGATCTGTGGGGCACCATGAGGCATACCACTCATAATGGGAGTCCCAAAGGTTAGGAAAAAGAGAACGTTTAAAGAAGAACATTTGAAAAAATAACAGCCCAAAACTTTCAAAATTACATTTCAAATATTAATCTACATCACCAAAAAATCTCAACAAACACCAAGTATGACAATCTCAGAGAGACCCATACTAGATGCATCACAATCAAACTGTCAAAATCCAAAAACAGAGACTTTTGAAAGCAGTACAAGAGAGGCTACTTATCATAGACAAGGCATTCTTGTGAGAATCAGTCAAAGATTTCTTATCATAGACTATGGAGGCTGGAAGGCAATGTGATGACATATTCAAAGTGCTAAAAGAGACTGTCAACAAAGAAGTCTATATCCAGAAAAACTTTTTTTAAAAAATGAAGAATCGGGGCCGGCCCGGTGGCGCACTGGATAAGTGCACCGCTTGGGAAGCGCGGCGGCGCTCCCGCCCGAGGGTTCAGATCCCACATACAGACCGGTTCCCGCTCACTGGCTGAGCGAGGCACGGGAGCAACGCTGAGGGTTGTGGTCCCGTTGCTGGTCCCGGTCTGGTGCGGGGGCAACACTGAGGGTTGCGATCCATTGCCGGACACGGAAAAAGACAAAAGACAAAAAAAAAAAAATGAAGAATCAATTTAAGACATTCTTACATAAATAAAAAACTAATTTGTTTATATCCCTACAAGAAATACTAAGGGGAGTCCTTAAGGCTGTTATAAAAAGACACTGGAGAGTAACTCAAATCCACATAAACAACAGCCAAGAAGCTAACTACATACATAAATACAGAAGACAGTATAAGCATATTTTTTTTTCATCTGTAACACCTTTTTCTCTTCTTACTTCGAAGGTAATGATGTTAAGCAATAATTATAAATCTGTATTAAGGGGTATATGAATGTATCAGATTGTATAAGAGTACTTTGAGAAGTTCATGAAAAATTTGTTTTATCTTCTAATTTAATTTTTCCACAAAATTTTTAAAGTACCCTCATATTAAGATGTAATTTGTATGAAAATAATAGCGTAAAGGAAAGGGAAAGGAATAGTATAACTCTATACCTCTCTAAGGGCATAGTTTTTGTATACTATTGAAATTAAATTGATGTTAATTTGAATAATATTATTACAAGTTAAGATATTAATTGTAATCCCCATGGCAACCACTAAAAAGACCCAAAAGAATATAGTAAAAGAAAAGGTAGGGGAATAAAAATGGTACACCTAAAATATTTATTTAAAACAAAAGATGAAAGTAATGGAGAAATAGAGGAACAAAAAAAGACATGATACATATAAAAAACAAATGTAAAATGACAAAAACAAATCCAACTATATCAATAGTAGCATTAAATGTGAATAGATTAACAATTCAATCAAAAGGCAAAGGTTTTAAAAACACTTTTAAAAATATTCCAACAAAATGCTATCTAAGAGAGACAAGCTACATTCAAAGACACAAATGACTTAAAAGTAAAAGGATGGAAAGAGACAAAACCAAAAGACAGCATGAATGTCTATACTAACACAGTAAGATAGACTTTAAGACAAAAATTATTAATAGAGATACATAAGGACATTTCATAATGTTAAAAGATCAATCATTCAAAATGATCTAGCAATTATGAACATAGATTCATCTAACAACAGTCTCTCAAATTGAAATAATTAAAAAACATGTAGATAATTCAAAAATAATTGTTTAAGGCTTCGATACCCCATTTCAGTAACAGATATAACAATTAGACAGAAGTTTAAAAGGGAAATAGAAGACTTGAACAACACTATAAACCATTTAGACTTAACAGGCATATAAAGAACACTCCACCCTACAACAGGATACACATTCTTCTTAAGTGTGCATGAAACATTCTCCAAGATAGACCACATATTGGGCCATAAAATAAGCCTCCAAAAATTTAAAAGGATTTAAATTATACACTGTATGTTCTGTGACCATAATGGAATAAAATTAGAAATTAATAACAGAAGAAAATTTGGAAAACTCACAGATACATAGGAATTAAACAACACATTTCTAAATAACAAGTGGGTCAAGGAAGAAACAATCACAAAAAAATAGAAAATATTTTGAGATAATTAAAATTAAAATACAACATACAGAAACTTACAGGACAATGCAAAAGCAATTCTTAAAGAAACATTTATTGCTGTAAACACCTACATTAAAAAAGAAGAAAGATCTCAAATTAATAGCCTAAACTTCTACATTAAGGATACAGAAAAAGTAGAACAAACTAAATTCAAACCAAATAGAAATTTTTAAAAAAGAAAAATACTTGAGCAGAAATAAATAAGAGAATAGAAAATCTATGGTGAAAACTAATGACAACAAAAGTTGGTTCTCTGAGAGGGTCATCAAAATTGACAAACTTTAGCTAGACTGACAAAGAAAAAACAGAGAGGGCTAAAATTAGAAATGAAAGAGTGGACATTATTATCAACCTTACTGAAATAAAAAGGACTGTAAGAGAATGCTATACATAAATTGTATGCCAACAAATTAGATAATCTAGATGAAATGGACAACTTCCTAGAAAGACACAAACTACTAAAATGTCTCAAGGGGAAATGTAAATGTTAATAGACCTATAAAAAATGCAGATTGAAGTACTAATCAAAAAACTACCCACAGACAAAAGCCCAGGACCAGATTCCTTTACTGGTGACTTTTTACCAAATCTTTAAAGAGGAATTAACACCAATTTTCTACAAAGTTGCTAAAACCTGTAAAAGGAAAAAACACTTCCTTACTCTTCTTACAAGGTCATCATTATCCTGTTTCCAAAGTCAGACAAAGATATCACAAGAAAAGCAAACTATGGACCAGTGTACCCTATGAATATAGATACAAAAATCAGCAGAACACTTGTATAACAAATCTGGTAACATATAAATATAATTATACGTTATGACCAATTGGAATTTATTCCAGGAATGCAAAGATGGTTCAACATAAGAAATTCAGTTAAAGTAATGCACTATAGTAATAGAATAAAGGTTAAAAACTACATGATCATCTCAACAGATAGAGAAAATGCCTTTGAAAAATCATCACACATTTATTATAAAAACACTCAGTGAAGTAGAGACAGAATGGAATGCCATAAAAGGCATCTACAAAAAAACAGCTAACATCATATTTAATGATGGAAGACTAAAAGTTTTCACCTTAATTTCAGAGACAACAAAAGGATGCTTGCTTTCTTCACTTCTATTCATTCAATAATTTATTGAAGATTTTTGACAAGAGAAATAAGGCAAGGTAAAGAAATAAAAGACAACCACATGAGAAAGGAAGAAATAAATTATCTGTACTTACAAAGAGCATGATCTTGTATATAAAACATCTTAAGGAAGTTTCAAAAATTCTATTAGAGCTAATAAATGAGTTCAGCGAAGTTGCAGAAAAAAAAATCAATACACAAAAACCAATTATTTTTCCATACATTTCAATGAACAATCTGAAAATAAAGTTTTAAAACATTAACTTACAATAGCATCAAAAAAAATACACAGAAATAGATTTAACATAGAAGTGCAAGACTTGTATACCAAACACTAGAAAACATTGCTGAAGGAAAATAATAAGAGCTAAATAAATAGAAAGACATGCTATGTTCATGGATTGGAAGACTCAGTATTACTAATACAACAATACTCCCCAAACTGATTTACATATTTAACACAATCTCTATCAAAATTCAGCTTTCTTTGTTGAAAAATTGACAAGCTGAAACTAAAATTTATATGGAAATGCAAGGGACTGAGAGTGGTCAAAACAATCTTAAAAAAAAAAGTGAGGAAACTTACACTTTCCCATTTCAAAATCCACTTCAACAGTACAGTGTCTTCAAAATCATGTGGTACTGGGATAAGGACAGACACATAGATTAATTAAATAGAATTGAAAGTCCAGAAATAAACCCTTATATTTATGGCTGAATGACTTTCAACAAGAGTGTAAGATGACTCAATGTGAAAAAAAAACAAACAGTTTTTTCAGCAAATGATGCTGGGACAACTATACAGTCACATGTGAAAGAATAAAAGTGAACTTATACCTTACACCATATACAAAATTTAACTCAAAATGGATGAAATACCTAATTATAAGAACTAACTATAAAACTATTAGAAGAAAACATAGGTGTAAATTTTTATGAACTTCGTTTGGGTAACGGTTTCTTAAATACAAAACCTAAAGTACAAGCAACAAAAGAAAACATAGTTAAATAGATGGACTTCATCAAAATTAAAAACTTTTTTGCTGCAATGCACAATATCAAGAAAATAAGAGACAACCAAAGATGGGAGATAATATTCGCAAATCTTTTTTTTTTTTTTTACATATTGTAGGTTTTGTTTTGTTTTGTATTGTTTTTTAGGTTGCTGAAATTCTTTTTTTATAGAATTTCTCCCTAATCCTCCTCTCCCTCCCCCTTTCCCACCTCTGGTAATCTCAGTTGTGTCCTTTCCCTCAGTTCTGTTCTCTCCTTTTGAAAGTTCAAGTTATTATTGTGATTGTTGTTTCTTTCCTTCCTTCTTTCTTTCTTCTATTATTATTATTTTTTATTTCCCACTTATGAGTGAAGACATACGATATTTCTCTTTCTGTGCCTAGCTTATTTCACTTAACATAATTTTCTCTAAGTTCATTCATGTTGCTATGAATGGCAGAATTTTATTCTTTTTTTTTATAGTAGAGTAGTATTCCATTTAGAATATATACCACAATTTCTACATGCAGTCATCTCTCAGTGGATATTTAGGTTGGTTCCAGCTCTTGACTATTGTAAATAGAGCTGTAATAAAAATGGGATTGCAGGTATTCCTTTGACATTATGATTTCCATTCCCTTTGGTATATATCCAGCAGTATATATGATTCATTGAGTTGCTGGATCGCATGGCAGTTCTATCTGTAGTTGTTTGAGGAACCTCCATACCATTTTCCATAATGGCTATACCAATTTACAGTCCCACCAACAGTGTAGGAGGGTTCCCCTTTCTCTGCATCCTTGCCAGCATTTGCTATTCTCTGTCTTTTTGGTAATAGACAGCATAAGTGGTGTGAGATGATATTGCCATGTGGTTTTGATTTGTATTTCCCTCATGCTGATTGATGTTGAACATTTTTTTGTGTGTCTGTTGGCTGTTTGAATATCTTCCTTTGAGAAATGCCTATTTGGGTCCTTTGCCCATTTTTTAATTGGGTTACCTTTATTTACTGTTAAGCTGTTTGAGTTTCTTGTATATTCTGGATATTAATCTTTCATTCGATGTATAGTTTGCAAATATTTTCTTCCACTCTGCAGATTGCCTTTTCACTATATTAATTATTTCTTTTGCTCTGCAGAAGATTTTTACTTTGATGTAATCCCTTTTGTTTCTGCAGAGAAGTCTGTTGTTAGTCTGATGGGGCCTCCCTTATGTGACTTGACACTTTTCTCTGTTTTTAGGATTCTCTCTTTGTCTTTGACTTTTGACACTTCGACTACAATGTGTCTCAGAGGGGACCTTTTTGGATTGAATCTGTTTGGGGACCTTTGAACCTCTTGGATCTAGAAGTCCATATCTCTGCCAATATGGGAAGTTTTCTGCAATTATATCATTGAATATGTTTTCAATGCCTTTTCCTTTCTCCTTCCCTTCTGGCACAGCCATGATTCCAATGTTTGTGTGCTTAAGGTAGTCTGCTAGCTCTCCTAGATTTCTTTATTCAAAAAAGGTTTTTTTTTTTTCTTTTCTTTCTTTTCTTTTTTTTTTTTTTTTTTTTTTTTTTTTTTTTTTTTTGTCTGCTTGGGTTATTTCAAAAAGACTATCTTTGAGACCAGATATGCTTTCTTTTGCTTGTGCTAGCCTACTGCTTACACTCTGAATTGTAGTTTTTATTTCTTTGAATGAGTCTTTCAGTTCCAGGAGTTTTTCCTACTTTCTTTTTTATGGTATTTATCTCTTTGTATACTTCCTCCTTCATGTCCTGGATATTTTTCTAATTTTGTTGTGTCATCTGACTGAGTCATCTTTTATCTCACTGGCTTTCTTTAAGACCGTTACTTAGAATTCCCTTTCAGACATTTCAAGGATTTCCTGTTTTATGGGTCTGGTATTTGAGAATTATAGTGCTCCTTTGGTGGTGGGATATTTTCTTGTTTTTCATATTTCTAGCATCCCTACATTGATGGCTAGTCAAGTGGCTGCTTCTTCTATTACTCTGGAGTAGTTTTTGATGAGACAGACTTCCTCCTAAAGATGTTATATATTGCCTGTTGGGTGGTGTGTTTTAGTTTGGGTTCTGGGTAGACTCTGTTGTTCTGGGTAGACGACTAAGTAATTCTGGGTAGACATAGTAGTTCTTGGGGGTGCTGACAGGTACATCTGTGACTGGGACTACGAGTGCAGCTGGGCATGTATAGGTGTGCCAGGCTCATGTGGGCAGCTGGGCTGGCTGGGGCTGTGTGGGTGGCTAGAGAGCTAGGCCCACATGTGTGGGTGGGGCCACATGGACAGCTGTGGCAGCTAAGACCATGTGGGTGGCTGGATGGCTGGGCCTAAGTGGGCAGGTGGGCACAGCTGGGTGGCCCGGCAGCTTGGCTCACAGGGGTGGGTGGAGCCACTCTGGCCTCCAGGTGGTTGGGGTCATGCAGGCAGTGGGGGCCACATGGGCAGCATGGACCATGCAGTGGGGTGCACTGTACAAGATAAACTCCTGTGAGGGGAGAAGGGCCATGGTTCTGGGACTAGACAATGGCACAGGCAATGTGGAGGTGGCAGGGGCAGACTGAGGCAGGAGAAGGAGAAGGGGTACTGCTGGGAAGTGCTCACAGCTGAGCAGATTCTTTCTGCAGCTAGGGACAATTCCTCCTGGCTGATCCTGGTGTCAGAGATGTGGTGGTGGCTGAAGCCACCCTCCTTTGTTTTCATGCTCCACAGGGTCCTCACCAGGCTCCCAGTGCCCTCCCATGCTCTCCCACTGTGCTCTCCCCTCTACTTAGCTGTCCATTCCTTGCTCTGGTGTCTTTCTGTGGGAGGACTGCACGTTGGGCACCTCTATTCTGCCATCTTGCCCCACTTCTATATTTCACGAGGCAACAAGAAAAAAAGTCTGGGCCGGCCCGGTGGCGCACTGGATAGTGCGCCGCTTGGGAAGCGTGGCGGCGCTCCCGCCTGAGGGTTCGGATCCCACATACAGACCGGTTCCCGCTCACTGGCTGAGCGAGGCGCGGGAGCAGCGCCGAGGGTTGCAATCCTGTTGCCGGTCCCGGTCCGGTACGGGGGCGACACTGAGGGTTGCGATCCGTTGCCGGACATGGAAAAAGACAAAAAAAAAAAAGAAAAAAGAAAAAAAGTCTACCCTTCTTTTCATCACTTCTTTTTATTTCCTCTAATCTCTTATGTGCCATCTGGATGGAATTGGCTTCCAGAATATCTGCAAACACTGCCAAGTCATGAAGGCTGGTTGGTGATGGTTGGGAATCCAGCAACTTCATAGTACTGTTTCAGTAGGTAAAGAATCTGGGAGTGGTTTAGCTGGGTGATTCTGGCTCAGGACTTCTCGTGAGGTTCCTGTCTAGATGTCCACAGGGACTGTAGTCTTTGGTGACACCACTGGGTCTCACAATTCATATTTTTGGTAAGGGACTTGTATCTAAAGAATGCTTACAACTCAATGATAAAACACAGATGACCCAATGTAAAAATTGTCAAGGGATTTGGATAGACATATTTTTAAAGAAGATATACAAATGGCAAATAAACACATGAAAAGAATCAAAAAAAATGTCCACACAAACACTTGTACATGAATGTTCATAGCAGCGTTATTCATAATAACTAAAATAGAAACAACCCAAATTCCTTCAACTGATAAAAGGATATAAATGTGGTATATTTATACAATGGAATTATTATTCACCAGTAGAAAGGAATGAAGTACTGACACATGCTAAAAGAAAGGCTAACAGAAAGAAAATATTTTCACATGAGAAGGCATCTGGTACAATGTATTCTTGTCCTACAGTAAAATAACTGGCTATTTAAAAAGTAGGAAGTATAGGACAATATGAAAAGTCTAAAGCATGTCACCAAATGTCTGAGTAAGCCATGATAATGGCTTGTGTGGGTAAGTTTGTTAAAAAGGTTTTACAGAAGAAGGATTGACTGGATTTGGAAACAAAACTGAGGGAAAACCTCGTTTGGGGTTAGTTTCCAAGAATTCTTCCCCATTGTAGGATTTGTCTGTAATTAACACTCTGGGGGCCTCTCACTGCTCAGAAGAAATGGGCTTTGAGTAATCCTTTGTGTCTCCATCACCCTGAGGGAGAGGTGACAAAAATATGTACCTACCTTGAAAAAATTATTCTAAGTAAAGGGAGATAAAGACAGGGGCCTTATGTTTTATGATTCCATTTACATGAAATATTCAGAATAGGTAATATGGATTACTGGTTTCCAGGTGCTGGGTGTGGGGGAATGAGGAATAATTGCTAATGGGGAAAGGGGTTCTTTTTGGGGTGATGGAAATGTTTCAGCATTAGGTAGTTGTTACAGTTCCACAACATTGTGAATATAGTAAAAACCACTGAATTTTATACTCTAAAAGATAAACATTATGGTATGTGAATTATATCTCAATTATAAAAAAAGATTATGTTACAAAAACACTTTATGTTCTTGATGCGTCCTGATCTTGACCCTTCACTCAACCATGCACTCTGCACACGACAACCTGAGACTCTCTGCCTTTTCATGTCTTTCTGCTACTATCCTCTTAAAATCAAACATTTGTGTCACCATTCCAAGCTCAAATTTAAAGGCTGGAAGAAAATCATATTCATGATTTCCTTTGTACCATTAGGACAGTCCCAGGGATATTGAGCTCCTCAACTTGTGTCCTAAATGGCACTGACGTCTTAAAAGCAATCACCCCTCCTTCTGTGATGACATTATGGGCTTTTGTTCTGGGAGAGTTCACAGTGCCTATTACTTGTTCTTCAGGCTTACTAGCAAACTGTCCTCATTTGACAAGGAAAGGAAATGAGGAAACAAGGCTTGTTTATTTTTGAGTCATAAGACTTTAGGGCTAGTGTGGCTTGGGGGAACATCTAGTTCTTTATCTTATTTTATAGATGACAAGACAAGCACCTGGAGAAGTAGGGGACCACACAGGAAATTGTGTGCCATCCAGTGAATCAGCATAGAATCTGCCTGCCCTGCAGCCCACCCAGCCCTTCAGCATCTGCATGCTAGACACCACCTGGTCCCATTCTCCTCCACTCTTCTCTGGTTCATTCTACTTCAGCCCTACTGGTTTCCTCACTGGTTCTTGAACAGTGGCAGGCACTCACCTCAGGGCCTTGGCATATGCTGTTCCCTCTGCCTGGAATGCTCCCTGCTCAGATATTCACATCATCTGGTTCCTGCTTATACGTCACCTCCCCCGGGGAGACCTTCTTAATCTAAAATTGCTCCCTGTAGCCTATTCCTCTCCATCCCTCTAGCCTGCTTCATTCTTCATTTTAGACGTTACTTGACACCCCATCCTTGCTTGGTTCCTTTCCTTTTCTCAGCTGGCTTCACTCCCTTGCAAACTCCCTTCCTCTGAGAGCCCTTCCCCAGTAAATCCCACGCATCTGGATGTCTATCTCTATCTCAGCCAACTTAAGACATTGTGCGTGAGAGGAGCAGAGGTGGTCATTGAACAGCACTGCCTAAAAATGCTCTCTGGATATCGACCCCCCTGCGGAGAGTAAATGCGAACTATCCCATGAAACTGTTAAGAAACAATAAGCAGGCACTCGAAAATAAAAATCAGAGTCTGAAGCGGTCACTTTAGTAATTATGTGATCTTTGGTTTTTAATGCCAAATGTCTGGTTCCGGAGATGTGTTCGGGCTTCTGTACATCATGTTTATCTAACTAAATGTGCAAGAGGATGGTATCAATCCCGAGGAGGTCACATGGGCTACAGCAAACAGTCAGCAGATGCATGCTATTTATTTTGTTTTTTAGTCTTTTCATATTTTTTCATAAACCACACAGTCATTTTGCTTATAGCTTATCCCAAATTAATCTTCACTGAGGCATGCTTCCTAAGTTAATGACAATATTATATGCAAGGCAAGGTATACTTACTATAGGAAAGTGTCTAAATGATATCATATCCTTTGATAGCAACATTAGTACACTAATGTTTACTATTTCTTGCTTACTCCAGTACACTGTACCTTCAGGGCCAAAACATGTTGCTATTGCCAATTTCTCCTGAAATCCCTTTGGAGATGTAACTATTACTGAAAAAGTCACACATAGCTATGTTTAACACACCCTCTGTTTTTTCCCTCTCTGTTCAAAAGCCTAAGAATAATATGTAAAAAATAATACAGCATATACAAAGGCTCAGAATTTGTCAAGCAATTTAATGAAAACATCCAAACATCTTTAGTGAAAGAGTTGATTTTCAATTCAGTTAATTTCCCATTCAGAATTTCAGATCCATGCATAGATTCATCATTTGAAATTCTGGAGACATACTGACTCATGAATACAGTTTATGACCCACAGAGCCAATGCGACTGTTGTAGCCTGACAATATTTCTGTGGAAATTCAGCTGCGAATGTAACAATGACCACGAGTAAAAATGTGAAAATAAGAGTAAAATAGAAGTTCTATCCTTGGAGATATGGTTGTGCTGTGGTTTGGAAATACTTGCAAATTTATTTTGCAAAGCATGTTCTCTAAAATGTTACTCCCTTAATGTGCTCACTGGGGGAAAACTGTTTGGCCACATGTGTTTGGGGAATATTGTGTCCCATGACACCATTCCAGGCAAATCAGCACATCCCATGGTCAGGGTGCAGTAAAGAAGCCCTTTTAATCTTCTTTGACACCAAGATCCCCAAGCTTCCTCAACATGGGACCTTTTCTAAATAATAGGTATTTAAAATCTCAAGAAACAAGTGTTCTAAATCATACTTTGGGATTCATGATCATAGAACTTTTAAAGGTCCCCCCTTAATAAATTTAAACAGAAATCATTTAAAAATGTTGCATCCATTTTTAGAAGAGGACACTTTTTCAGGAATAATCACGTTAAATAAAAACACAATGCAAAAAATCATCACTTGGTCCTCTGTGGGTAATTTTGAGTTGAAACTCTAAAACTTCAAGCAAAGATGGAAGTATTTAACACACTTGCAATGCAGGCAAATAATGTAATTTATACATTATTTGACCATTCTCAGGTTAAATAAAACTTCTAGGAAAAGAATAAAAGTTTTCTTCAAGAATTGTTCAGTGACTAGAGAAAAAGAAAAATGAGAAATATATCAAAATTTTAAATTTGAACCTTTAGGTGTCAAGAATATTTGATTTTTTTTTCTTTGCTTAATATTTTTCTAAACATGTTGAAAAAGCATATTATTATGTTGACAAAAATATAGTTTCTAGTGGTGTACAGTAGTGCTAGGCTTCTGTAATTAACAGTAGTTTATTGTATGTTCTCAAATGACTGGAAGAGAGGAGATCAAATACTCTCATCACAAAGAAATAATAAAGTTTGATGATGATGCATATGCTACTTATCCTGTTTTGATCATCACACATTGTATTGAAATTTAACAATGTACCTGTAATATGTACAATCAATATGTTTGATTTAGAAATAAATAAATTCCTTTAAAAATGCACTTTACATACACAAGAAATGATATGTAAGTGGCATTTGGTATGTAGACCTCGAGAAGAAATGGGTTTCCAACGGCACATGTTGTCTGGATCAAAGGTGGAGAAACTTCAGTAGAGTCACAGCCTGACATCATGTTCTCACGGTGGAAGCTTCTTTTGGCTTTTCTCTGTTTGAGTTATCAAGTGGGCTGTGAACATGAATTATGTCAAATAAGCTTCCAACACCCACAGCTCCAGTATTTAAGCCTCATTTCCTAGCTTTTAGTTAAAATCCTCTCTGATAAAGGCCCTTCCAGACAAAGTAAAGAAAATGAAGAGGTACACAGCATAAATTTTACTAGGATTGAATTTTACTAGGCTTTTTAGCAAGCAAACTTTACAGAAAAAAGAGCAATAGTTAAGGAATCTCACGTTCATTATTTTCTACCTTTCCATTTTTTCAACCAGTGGTGTCGCTGATGATTTTTCTTCATACTGTTGGCAGAACCAGAAGCTTTTTGTTAGATGGTTTACAATAAGATCAATACTGTACATAAAATTACAGTGTTCATGGTGGGTTGAAAATGAATGTTCAAGGAAGGAAAAATATTCAACGGTGTGTAAAGTCATAAAAGAAGTGAAATAGCTGGGTGCATTGCCAAAGACTTCAAAATGTGGAAGCAGTTCTCCAGGCTTATTTTCTCTCCAGCAACATCCAGTCACCCCCAAAGCTGGGAGTGACCCAAGCAAACAGTATCACCAGGAGTGGCAGGTGGCAGGGCCCAGCTGGCCTTCCTGCAGTGTGTGTACCCACACCCCACCCCTGCCAAATGTGCCCATGCTGTATTTGATCATGCCATGCCAACACTGATTCCAGCAAGCTGAGCTGCAGGAAGACAAATAATTATGGCAAGGATTTATGAGGGAGCGAGACCAAAAGACATGGGGCTACCTACACAAGGACTGTATCTTAAAAAAGGAACTGGATTCACATAAAAAAACAAATAAACAATAAAAACTTTTAAACAGTGACTTAAGTTTATTTTTCTTTGGTATCTTTATTCACACACACACGCACACACACACACACAAATGCACAGATACACAGAATAAAAGTGCACCTCCTACATTAGCAAGCAAGAAAATCTCAGAGCAGGCTACCTTTTAGCTTCAGTGGAGAACTATGTCTTAATAAGCACCTCAGCTTGTTGAAACAGTTCATCAAATCATCAAATGATGCTGTTTCTCTGACCTGATAACACGATCAGGATGAATAATTAACTTATTATTTTAGTCATCCAGACGACAAGTTTAGTTGTGTGTGGTGCACAAAACTACTTAACAGAGGATGAGAAAAGTAATTTTCTCATGCCAGGGACAAAACTGGAATTGACCATTATAATATTTGATTCAATTGGTTCTGAAATCACTGTCTGTTAACTAGAAGCTCATTAATCCTAGAAATCAAAAGTTGTATTTATACACACAGGCACACAAATATATAAAATAAACATATAAATATATATACACGTGTGTGTGTGTGTGTGTGTGTGTGTGTGTGTGTGTTTATCTTGGGGGGAGCTCCAAATTGTCTGTGAAGGAGAAGGAAATATTTCCTGTCTAGCACCATTAACAACTTCATTAGCATAGAAATGCCTTGAGTGACACATTTTATAAATACCTAAGAAGTGGGAGACAGGTGGTGCTTAGAAGGTCAAGAGACAGAAAAATGTTATCAGTTTTGAAAATGAAATCAGTAAGGAGAACATGCAATCCACATGGAGTACTCTCAGGTGCTTCATAAAGCGGCACATCTGGAAGGACCAGGAGAAGCAAGCGGTGCAGCCATTCCTCTCGGGACAATCCGCAGGGCATCTGCGTGCACGCCATCCCCTTCCTTAGGCCCTCTAGGCAATGGAGAGAGAGTCCCGCACATCAGTAACAATCATAGCTTGGCCACCTACCCATCCCCTTGTCCCATCCCCTAACAATGCAGAGCTGTATCCCTATCAAAGTTCTATTGCTCTATTTAAAACCCATTTCTTAAGTTCGTTTTAATTAGGACACATGCAAAAATTCCGTCTCCTCTGCAGAGTGTGAAAGTGCCATCAAACGCAGTCCAGCGCTGACTGGGCAGTGTCTCAGTGGGACTCTCTGTCCAGTCCCCAGAGATTCAGCTGCAAACAGGACATAACTGCTGACCTCGGGAGGTCACTGTCTATGGGGAGACAGAGGTTTTTGCCCTTGTCGGACATCCCCTGGTTTCTTTATTCTTCCCTGTAAGAGCAAGGATAGGTAAGTTTCTAACAGTTTAAGAGAAAATCTGCCTTAATAAAATAAAAAAAATTATATGTAAAATATATCTCTTCTCTAATTCCTCCTCTCCTTTTGTTTTTCTTCAGCCAACCGAACTACAGGAGAATTATTTGGATTGGTCTAATGCTGTGTAACTATAAAACAGTACATAGAGGTTTTTATTTAGTTTTGTTTTGTTTTCCACATTATTTTTATCAAGAGGAGTCCCTATTACCTGGTAGGGCAGAAACACAGATGTAGAGGGAATGGTTCTAATTTTGACAGGACACAAGGGTTTTGGGTGATAAAAATCTCCTAGGCCCAGCCCCCTCAATTTTTTGAGGTGACATTTAAATATGTGAACACCATCGTTCTGTTTAATCCAGATCATTAAATCCTCTCACAATATTTTTCATGAATTAAGAATAGCCATTAGGTGGCAAATCTAATTAGCAAAGATTCAGCTATGGAGTTCTTCAAATAGCTGAGTAAATACGACCCATGTAATTGTGGTAATTCCCTGTCATGCCTTCTCATACGTTGTTGGTACTATGGAGCTAACTTCACAGACAAGAGAAAATTCTGTTCAAAACAAAGACAGTCATTTCTTTAAATATCATTCCCTGATTCTAGGCTATTGGGAAGGTTGTCTTGTCTCCACCAACATAAATCTCCATTTACCCGTTCAGCACACACTTGTTGAAGGTCTAAAATGAAGGTTTATAGCCTTCCCAAAGAGGTCTGAGCCCTGCATCCACTGATTTCCAGTTTGTGTTATCCGAGACTCTTGAAAGTGGGTTAGCAACCCTTCCCATCTTCTGCTGCTTTTTGACTTTGCAGACATGGCAAAACTGAAGTTCTTCTCTGAGGTTACTTCTCGAAGTGGAAAAAGGAAAAATTTGAAAGGAAATTCTGCTTTCTGCTTGTTCAGCTGAATTTATAATAACTCCAGATTCATGGATCTTAAAATTTATTGAAATTTTAGAACCAGTTGTTCTTCAGAGTCAGTCCAATTACCCAGGAGTTGTTTATCCGCTGCCCACTGACCGTCTGCACCCCCAGCAGCGCTGGGGCAGAGGGATAAACAGTGGGTAGACGATCTGCCAGAAGGAGTCCCATGAGTGGTACATATCTAATACTTCGCACAAACCTCCACGCCCAGACCCCTGCCCACTCACAAATCTGTCTCTGCTTTGCTGGGAAACAAGGCTGAGGCACCTGAACTCTCAGGCTGCACAGCTCCTGCAGTCTATCAGGATTGGGGCAGGGGCCGGAGGGAAGCTGCCCTCTGTCAGCACAGCCATCCCATGTGTCCCGCGAAGCAGCTCCTATCATTCTCACTCCAGTGTCCCCTCTCCCTAAGGCAAAGGAATGTGTCCCCAGTGTGGGCTGCAGGCAGCCAGCCTCCACCACTTAGATGGAGGGTCCAGGGGACAGGATTAGCCAAGAATCTCTTGAAAAGGGATGGCAAGGCCAGGGTGGAGGCTGGGGTGTTGTAACTAAAATTCCTAATATTTCCACATGTATTAGAACCAGGAGCTTTAGTGTCCAAGGGCAGGAGAAGATGGACAGACCAGCTCAAGAGGAGAGAGAGAATCCTCCCTTCCTCCACCTTGCTCTTTTGTTCAGGCCCTCAATGAATTAGGTGATGCCCATCAACATTGGTGAGAACAGATCTTCTCTACTCAGTATACTGATTTAAGTGCTAATCTCTTTTGGAAACACCCTCACAGACACACCCAGAAATAATGGTTTACCAGCTATTTGGGTATCCTATAGCCCCATCAAGTTAACACATAAAATTAACCATAGGAATTAAAGAATAGATGAATAGATCTATTAGAGCCTAGACATTGGCCCACTCATATGTGGAAACTTGACACATGAAACAAGAGCCAGAGAGATGAGACTCAAAATAAAAGCAGCAAACACTAACTTAAGTGCTTATTGTATTCCATGCATGTCTAAGTATTTTCTGTATAGTAACTCACTGAATTTTCACAAAAAGCCTATGAACTGGTGTGGGAAGCAGCCTCTAATGAGGCTTCTAGTGATCCCTACCTACTGACATTCACTCCCTTGCATAATCCCCTCCCCTGGACTTTCTCAGGAAGAGAATATGACCTCTAAGGAATAGAGTCTAGCAGAAGTGATGGGATGTCACTTCCGAGATGGGGATATGAAAGGGCTGTGCATGCTCTCTGGGATTCTCTCTTTCACTCTCTTGCTCACTTGCTGTGAGGGAAGCCAACTGCTATGCTGTGAGCTGCCCCTATGGAGAGGCTGGAGTGGCAAAGAATGAAGGAACACATCTGGCCAATGGCTAGTAAGGAACTGAGGCCTTTAGTCCAACCGGCCATGAGGAACTCCATCCTGCCAAGAACCACATGAGCAAGCTTGGAAGAGAATCTCCCCCTAAATGGGCCTTCGGATGAGACGACAGCCCCCAGCAGTACTCAATGGCTAGTAAGGAACTGAGGCCTTTAGTCCAACCGGCCATGAGGAACTCCATCCTGCCAACAACCACATGAGCAAGCTTGGAAGAGAATCTCCCCCTAAATGGGCCTTCGGATGAGACGACAGCCCCCAGCAGTACTTGCAGCCTTGTGAGAGACCTTGAGCCAGAGACACCCACATTCCTGATTTACAGAATCTTTGAGATGATGAATGTTGTTTTAAGCTGTAAGGTTTGGGGGTAATTTGTTACACAGCAATGGATAACAAATACACATAGCTCTTATCATTCCTATTTCACAGACAATGAAGCAGAAGGTCACTCACCCTGGGCCATTCAATAAATGGGCTGAGAAAATTGTGTATCCTTTTAGGAAACCAAAAGAATTGGTTTCCTACTTCGTGCCACTCACAAAAATCAATTACAGATGGATTAAATATTTAAATATAAATAGTAAAACTTTAAATTGTCAGGAAGAAGCTATAAAAAATACAACCATAGAATATGGAATTACTGAAACAGGATGCAAAAGGTATAAGTCATTAAAGAAAGCCTGATGAATTTAAGTAAATTAAAATCCAGTACTTCTCACTATATCAAAAGACAACAAAAGCAAACCTTCTGACTGAGAAAAGATATTTGTAACATATTTAACTGACAAAAGGAGAGTATCTAGAGTATTATGAATTAATAAGATAGTACACAACTCAGTATAGAAGAGAAGCCAAATACGTGAACAGACTTTTCTCAGAAGAGATAGAAAAAGTCAATGAACATATTAAAGGAAAAATGTTTAAACTAATTAATAATAAGGAAGATAAAGTTAAAACCACAATAAAATAAGATTTCTACCCAACAGATTGGTGATACATCAAGGACTGAGATTTCCCAGTCCTGGAAGTGAGAAGCAACAGTGTCTCTCCTACTGTGGGATGTGAGTCGACGTGACCCTCTGGATGTTAGTCAGGCTAGTTCTCCTGCCCTGAAACCACTGAAGATGTTCAGACCCTACCTCCCAGCAAATCCTCTCCTAGCAAAATACCCCAGAGACTCTCATATAATAATATTTTCAGTAGCATTTGTTATAATAACAACAACAACAAAATGAAAACTCAAATGTCCATGAAATGGAGAAATGGATAAATAAATTGAGATAAATTCATATAATCTAATACTAATGTAGCAATGAAAATAAAACAGACACATCAATGTGGACGAATTTGAGAAACATCACATTGTGTTAAAGAATCACTTACAGAAGAATATATATAGTATGAATCCATTTAGATAAAGTCAAAAACAGCACAAAATTAAACAATATATGAACGACATTTTCTGTGGCACTTTGGGTGGGAGGGGGCAGTGGGTGGCAGAGTGGGGTCCCCGGAGCGAGATGATCTTCTCTTTCTTAATCTGGGTGGTGGATACACAGGACTTGGTTGCATTATGATTCCTTCAATCATACATTTATATCACATACATTCTTTTGTATATGTGACTTATATGATTAGAAACAAATAAACCAAAAAGGAAAAAGGAAGTCACTCTATTTTTCTGCTGGACTTGATGTGAAGAGGAGGTTGTCTGGAAAGCATCTCACCATCGCAGCCAAACTGAGAAGCGGGGAAACACGAGGGGGTCCAGCCGAGCAAGACGCAGGGAGGCCCGGCTGAGAGAGTCAGGGATGCAGGGAAGGCAGGCAGGAGAGGGAGAGAGAAAAGACAGACCAAGGTCTGGCGATGTCATTTCAGTTACTGAATGAAGTCA
The DNA here is from genome assembly GCF_000696425.1 of Galeopterus variegatus. NCBI lineage: Eukaryota > Metazoa > Chordata > Mammalia > Dermoptera > Cynocephalidae > Galeopterus > Galeopterus variegatus. The sequence goes on along the minus strand of NW_007734670.1, from coordinate 9,766 downwards.
CGCCTAAAGTTAGATCTACCTTCCTGGAAGCTTCAGTCACATGAGCTATTAATCTGCTTCAACCAAAATATGAGGAGAATTTTAGCCACTTACACACGCATGCACATGCACACATAGGGAGACAGAGAGTGCTAATAGATCCAGAAATTTATTTTTCCTTCTAAAACAGCTGTTACTAACCTCGGTGTCATAAGAAAATCACTTGAGGAGCTTTTTAAAAACCCAGTATCCTGGCTGTGTCTCAGGCCAATGAAATCAGAAGTTCTAAGGGTGAGACCAGGCCAGGTCATGTTCAAAGCTCCGCAGTTTCTTCCAAGGTGCGGGCAAGGTGGATCGTAGACTCCAGGCACAGGACAGCGCTGTATCACTGTGCAGCTTGCTTGGTGGACATGGAGATAAATAAGACCTGTGATATGCAAGGAGCAGACAGTCTGAGGGGGAAATTCCTATAGCATACATCCAAAATGCATGCAGAGGCTGCCATGAAGTAGATTGCTGGCCCATTGTCACAAAGACTCCTATTTCCAACCATAACTCTTGGTGCCCTTCTTCCTCAGGAATGGGACTATAACTGCACACCTGGGTGTCTGGCTGGTCTGCACTTCCCAGCCTCCCATGCAGCTCAGTGCAGTCACCTGACTACATGTCTGCAGTGGAGCATGGGTCCAGGCCTTAGAAACACAAGCATGTGCCCCTCCAACTCTCCCTTTTCCCCGTTGGAAATCTGGCCATAGCAACAATGCAGCTCTGACCACGGAGCCGTTGCCAGTGCCCTTGGGGAGAGCAGAGTAACTAGATGGAAAGAACTTCACACTGTTTGCCACCTAGGCAAGTCCCATCAGACTATTACATGAGGAAGAAATGCACTTTTGCTTAGCTGTTCTGGTTAGCTAAGCCACTGTAACAAATCCTTCCATGGAACCCTCTGGTGGACTTTTTGATACTCTGCCCAGATCTCTTTTTAATAAAAGGTTTGTTTCCTGGCTGCTGGAGGGCTGACTGTAGGCAGTCTATAGCTGTCAGGCTCTCCGGGGGTGTCTTGGCTGCAGAGAGCTGCCTAGACCAAGGTCATAGCCTTTCCCAGCGAGACCCACATCCAGTGACTGGTGGTTGTAGGGTACAAAGGCCTGACCATCTTGATGTGACCTATCTGGGTGATCATTCTAGTCCCAGCAATCCCCATGGGGCTGCTGAGCCTGCATCAGCTCCCTCTGCCTGTTCTGTCTTCCTTCCCCTCCCTTCCACAGGTGGCTGGTCCCAAGGGTGCTCCTTAATAAGCATCAATCTTGATAAACTCTATCCCTGATTAGTTTCCTGAAGAAGCCATCTGCAACTCATGGAAAGTGTTCAGTAGATACTTGTAATGAAAGAACAAATAAATAATTAAAGAAAGAAAGCCTGGGATTTTCATCATGCCAAAGAGAAAACTGAACCTGTGAGTAAAAAGTACAATAAAGTTGTGGATTACTTATTTCCAACAACAGGAAATATTCCAAGAAAGTTTAGTGTTGGGATCCCTTTAGAAGTTTGCATAGGGTGAATAAAAGTTCAAGTTACTAATACTCCAAATTAATTACTAAATATCCCAACCTGGAGAAGCTAGGTTTTTGCTAATGAACATCAAAAACTGTGTGCATGTTGGCTTGGTTTTGGCAAACCATTTCCAGGAACTTCTTTTTTCTTGCCATTCTGAGGTGTCAGAGAGAGGGGAACTTGTACATGCTCAGGTTTTCACGCACTCAGCACAGGCTCATGGGTGTCCCCAGCCTGTCACTCATGGCTTTCTCTTAGTTCTCTGCAGCCCCTCCACGGTGAGCTTTGGGGTGCTGAGGCACAGAGCTGGAGCAGCAACATCCTTATTAACCTGTTAGTGGAAGACAGGAAAATAAATGGAGACTGGGTGCAATGAGATCTTGAATTTTTTTTGTAGTTTTCAGTCAATGATGATTTTCAAGTGACAAGGACCGATATTAAGTAACATTCTAGCTTAAAGTTTCTTAAATTTGGGGGCATACAGTGGAGCAGACTGCAGGTTGTCTCTCTAGTATCTGTTTCCCGGCCTTCCTTAGACACAGAGTCCTATGTTTATCTGTTACATTGTCACTTAGTCAAAAGCTACATGCCCCATAATCCTTAGCCAGCAGTGACCATGAGACTAGTTTCAGGTTAATAAAGTAAAAATGGAAATGCTACTAAGCAGTAAGCTCTTCCACTTTCTTCCTACTACCCTGAATGGCAAAGGAACACAATCTTGGGTCCTGAGAACAGGACCACCCACTGCAGATGGTTGAGTGCAGAGTCAGAACAACCCTGGGTCCTGGAAGATTTTTTTGAAGTCTTTATCAGCCTTGAACTATCCAGCTCCAATATTTTTTTTTCTTAAAAAAGTTAAAATATTGGTATTTAGGCCACTATTTTGAGAGTCTTTGCTACTCACAGGTAATAGCAATTACTAACAGAGGTACCTCAGAACACAAAAATACAACTTTATGTGATAATTGAGTGGAAATTTATTTATAAAAGTGATACAAAAAAATAAAATATTTATGTTTCTTTTGTAATGAAATAAATTTATATTTTGGCATTTCATCATTTGTTGTAAACTGAATTCTTTTTCAACTTGGATCTTGAGTATAACCTAAGTAACACCAGTGTTTCTCAGAGTGCAATTTTAGAAATGTAACAGGCATGCTGTCCATGGTATGTGGAAAAAAATCAGAAGTTCAAAGGGTGCTCTAAATTATGACAATTTGCTTCATGTTCCAACACATATGTAAAATAGTGCTGGTACAAATAATACAGTTTTAGTTACACAAAAAAAACACACACAAGAGGAAAAATGGATTGAGTGGACATTCATCACCATGAAAAGGGATGTCACTCCAGGGATGTGTCATTATTGGTGATATTTAATTATTATTATTATTATTATTATTTGTCTAGCTCTATTTTTTAATTTTTGGACAATCAGCTTGTATTTCCTATGTAATTTGAAAAATTTTGTGACATATATTCCTTCTCCACAGCCTGGACCCTTCTTGTTAGCCTGTGCAAAATGCAGGGAGGTGAGCTGTTTGGCCAAAGCCCAGCGTACACTCAGCTGGGCAGGCAGGCAGGTTTGGGTAAGGACCTGCGCTCAGCAACTCTCAGGAAACTGCCTCCTCTCTCTCTTAGGTTAAAAAAGTTCAGTTAATTTTGTTTGCCAGTTCGCTCTTCTTCATTTCTGGGCAACTTTGTGCTTCCTGCTTTTAACTACGTGGGCAGTTTAAGCTGCCTGAGCCCTCAAAAAGATGCTTGTGGCTTGTCAGACCCAGACAGAATCTACAGGGGAGAAATCTCCAAAAGTCTGAATGTGAAGAGGTTTGCTGCAACGTGAAGTAAATATAAGTAAATAAAAGCTGAAGGCTGAGAATCCGCTGGGCTGGGGGTTGCGCCTCGCAGGGCCAGTGTGTCGGCTCCCGGCAGCCTCCGAAGTGGGTTTGTGTGCGGCAACGACGGGTGGCTGGTGTTGGACAGTGATTTAATACACAGCTCTACACACTGAGAGACTTCAATAAATGCTGTTGACTGACTGCCCGACTGGTGTTGACCTCCCTGAAAAGGCAGGGGGGGTGGCTGGTGTTGGACAGTGATTTAATACACAGCTCTACACACTGAGAGACTTCAATAAACGCTGTTGACTGACTGCCCGACTGGTGTTGACCTCCCTGAAAAGGCAGTGGGGGCACTAAATAAACTCAAGGTATTATCATAATAATACCTGCTGACCAAGAATGTGCTTAAGATGAATGAGCTCCTTTTGAAAAGCAAAATGTGCCCCTTCGAAGGATGACACTAGATGAATACTAAATGTAACATTATCTGAATAGAACTTTATATGGCTTCAACTCTGCCCCGATTATAATACCAGCTAGAGGTCTAGTTCTAGAAACACAAACACTCTTGTTGAGACAGTTTGGCCAAAATGTGACCTATCTTGACACCAGTGGTTTGCTCTGTCTTTATTATCTTGGAATTCTAGGATGGAATAGATCTTGGAAGATTGAACACTTTGTCACCCACCCAAGGCCAAGAATGCCCTGAACCCACCTAGAGGTGAGTTCCTCCGTCTCTCTCTTCACCTCCGACCCAGCCTCGGAAAGAGAAATTCCCCAGCTCTCCTAGGTAACCATTCCTAGTATTTGTACCATATCCACTGTCAGCATGACCTCTTGGTGTTTAACCCTAATCCTTTGAGAAATGATTTGTCAATTCTTTATTGTTTTGTCTTTAGTGAAAATAAAGAAAACCTAGTACTCTGTGCTTGTATTGAAAGAAAGACACTCACGTGAGAGTGCACACAAACATACATGCATTAATTCACCAACTTGGAGCTTTAAAATATTGATTTTGTCCTTAACTCAAGATAAATTCTAGCTCTTCCCTGTGCATTTATCTTTTTCTAATCTTCCTTGTGCTCCTACTACCTACAAGCACTTCACTTCAAGCCCGAACTTATGCAAAAATCTAACACATAAAAAATTACATATGTCAAAGAACTAATGCCTTCGATGCAGCATTTGGTTCTCTCTTTCCTTTTTTGTTTGTGAGGTGAGGCAGGCCTGGCAAGGTTACAGACATGGAGAGTAACTCTCCTGCATGCCCGGTGGATGACAGAGTGATTGCAGTGTGAGTAATGGCTCAAGGTCTCAGGCATGTTACCTTTGCTGAGAAGTCCATGACTTTGTGGGTCTCTATAAAGCCCAGGGAAATAGTTGAAAAGTGAAATTAAGTTAGCCAACTATTTTGTATTACTGGGGACCTAGTATTTTTCACTGAATAAAAAATTGTTTCGTATTGCTATATTTCGGCATGAATGGAATAAAAATCCACCCAAACATCAGTGATTTTGCATTGATTTATATACAGCTATACTTACCCAATTTGTCTTGTGCTCTGTTGATGTGTGAGCACCAGAATCAACCAGCTGACACTATCTCTTGTAATGCCCTTGAAACCTAAACTGGAAAGAATGACCAAACACTTGGTCAGCAAAGACTGTGATGAGTTATAGAGACTTAGGCAAAATGGAATTTGCTGTCCCCCTCCCATTTTTTAATTTTAATTTTTTGAAACAGCTTCCTGGACAAAGCTTGTCTTGAGGTATGTGAGCAAGACTGCTAAATTACAGGAAGCTAATTCCATTTCTATGATGGATATGCTTGGGATTATGTCAGGGAAAGAGCAGTTTTGTGAACGTTCTGATTTATAGCCTCCAAACGTCGACATGTGTGGTGACGGACAATAAGACTCTTTTCTTCTTCTAGCCCAGCGTGCCACTGGGCAAAGGTGCCATGGGAGATTTTAATGACTAGGTTACAGGAGTAAAAACAAAAACATATGAACAACTCAATGGCTTTCCTTACTTGCAAGAGACTTCCACAGACAGTCAAAAGTGGTCATTTATGTGTTGTTTTGCTATGTTGTCCCGCTAAGCCTTTCGTGAACTTTTCTATCAATATCCCTTGTTTTCAGTGAATTGGGGAGGGGAAACGATAGCAAATTGATTGTAAAGCTGAATAGTGTTTTTAATGGTCTTTTCAGGGGAGGGATTTAAAATGTTTCTTCTACAATCTTTGCAACAGTATGCTCATAGTCAGTTTCTTTATTTAAATGTATCTTCTCAGTACGTACACATTCAGGTTCTTTATTGAAACGCATCTTTTCAATTATCTTATGAGATTTGAGAGCCCTGAAAACCTCAGCTCCTATAGCAGCTCCAGAGAGACCAGAAATTTAAATTTTTTGTGCTTCTCCAAAATGCATTCTGAACGACAGAAGCAGCAGCAGCAGCAGCAGCTGCACAAATAACAATGAAAATGTGAGTTATTTCCCCATAATGACAACATGTGTTTTTAGAAATGGTGTAGCCACCCTGGTCCTAGGTGCAGTCTCAGAGACTGCCAGGTTCAAATTCATGCTGACCAGCCACTCTCAGTGTGGCATTGGGTAAATTAGCTACCCTTCCTAGGCCTTATCTGTCAAATGGGGATAACAGCAGTCAGGAGAATTAAAAGAGTTACTGAGTGCAAAGCACTTAGAACAGTGCCTGGAATCAGGGTGTAAGCAATTGGGAAGTTCATGCCTGTACAAAAACTAAAAACAACAATAACCCAAAGTTTACTGTCACCATGCACTGGCAATTCTGAACATTGTTTGTGATAAAATAGTCTTCCCTGGGGAAAAATAAATTCTAATCTAAGATAAGTTAAAATTTCTGTGGTTTAACAGTATAATACTTATGTAAGCTTCAAATTAGCACGTTTTTGTTACCCATCCTTTAATAAACATTTTATTTACATGGAAATTACATAGCAGCAAGTTACACAGTCAGTCCTGGGCATGACATGGCCTCAGCTATATATACTGATTTCTAGAGAAAAATTATTAGGGTTCAGAATTTTTCAAGCTTACTTTGGGTACAATTTGAGTCTCTGACCCTTACATTTAAACAGTGGATTGGGGAGGGGGTAATGATAGCAAATTGATTGTAAAGCTGAAGAAACAGAACGTAAATTACTTCAATTCTATTGTTTATGCACAAATCATTCTCTGAAACCTGTAGAATTGCTTTTTTTAAATTTTTTTCCAAAAAAAATAATGTAAATTAAAAAGTATTAATAATTTCTTGTTTGTTTCTCTCCCTCTCTTTCCTTTTTTTTTTTTTTTTTGCTTCGGGGGGGGGTTTTTTTTTTTTTTTTTGCTTCGGGGGGGGGTTTTTTTTTTTTTTTTTGCTTCGGGGGGGGGTTTTTTTTTTTTTTTTTGCTTCGGGGGGGGGTTTTTTTTTTTTTTTTTGCATCGTGGTGACGTTATTGTTATTATTATTATTATTTGTTGGCATGATTATATATACCAAGTTCAATAAAAAGTGTTCATGCCCATGTTTCTTTTCTGAACTATTATTGGTTTTATTTGATGATTGTTCCTGAAAATCATTCTATCACATGGTGGGTTGTTAAAAAATGACCTGCTGTGGTGTCAGATATGCCAGGTATTCCACTGCCTGGCACTGAGTAAGCTCTCACTAAGTGCTAGTTAGGACGATGACGAATATTGTTAGCATACAGCACTGCATGACCCTATCGAGGAAAGGCTTTTGCTCACAGAAGCCCAGGACAGGTATCAGAAATGTGTCGCCATCCTTTTCCTTATCACTACCTCACCTCTGGTTCAACCTCCCCTGCCAGATATGATTCAGCATGCATGTTTGTCAAGTACTTTATCATTGGCTAGGAGCTCTGCCAAGAAGCAGCCCTACAAAGCCAGGCCAACTCCATGGTGCCTACTGTAGAGAAAAGGAAACAGACCTCTACAGAGAAGGTCAGCACCTGATTGGTATCACCTGAGTGGTCCACTGGCAGACTCCAGCTTCCTGGTACAGGTTCTGTGTACACACTGAGCACCTGACACCTATAGAAGATGTCATCATCCTAAGTTTACAGCTGGGGAAACAGACTATAAAAAGATTGGTGGATTTAACCTAAAGCCAAAGGAACAGCAGAGCAACTAAGAACAAGTCAATGATATCAATTATTGGGCTAAAAACTTCCCTTAAGATATTAGCAGTAACTAGTTGTTATTTATTGCAGACTTGGAGTGATTGCTTCTCAGCTCTTACTTGTTTTTATCCTCACAACAAGGTGAGTCTGAATACTACTAATTCCATTGTAGACAGAAGCAAGGACAGCCTGTTAGGAAGTGAGGAAACTAGGTTTTAAACCCCAGTTTGTCCAGTTGCAATTACTGCCTTTTAAGTAATATACTCTAACATCAGAGAACCACTTAGCATCTGAATGCTGATTTATTTAGCATAGACTCTCATGCTTTTATTGGATACCACGTTGTGCCTTTAAGCAAGGTATTTCTACAAGATGCAAGGGAGAATAACTCAACATTTGCACATTCACATGTGCTGGGGACTGTGATGGCCACCTGTTTTGGTTTTAAGGGTGTGGGTCTGTAGACCTCTTTTGTTCAATCCGTCCTCCAGCTGCATGCACGTGAAGTGCCTTCTGCCACAAGCATTTCATAAGTCCAAGTGTCTGTATTTATTGGTGTTTCTATTTAATCTTCTGTCTGCTTCATCTTTCCCACTCAGTGGCATTCCTCTGCCTTCTGATAACTCGTTTAAATCCAAGGCATATCATATATTGGTCTTATAATATGCAGGAAGCATTGTAATATGCATGGGGATTACAAAAAGATAAGCCTGGCCCTGCCCTAACAGAGTTTACAAATGGGAAGATAGGCCACACAGATTCTACCCTAACCACATAAGACAGTTAATAGCGTGAAATGTCACAGAAGTTAGGAAGAGCGATCCTTGCTTGAACTAGATCTAAAAACAGGGGAGGCTAAACAGAGGAGAGGGTGAGGTGACAAGAAGAGAAGCAACAAGGAGGCGGTGCAGGCAGGGGACAGTGGGAACAATTGCTATTTCATTTTTAGTGTTTTATTCACATTGGAACATGCAATATACTACAACGTTATTTTGCTTTTTAAATTATCTGTTCTTTTAACTTTTTAGAGAATAAAATACATGCTCCCTCAAAAATTCCTGAGTTTTTAAAATTCAGAGCAGTACAAAGAAGGTAAGAGAAATCTTCCAACATTCTACAAACTAAAGCAACCAGTGTTGGAGGCTGGTAAACATCATCCATCTCTGAATATAGACAAAGAGACATATAGACAGATAGATAGGCAGACAAAGGGACAGAAAGACAGATAGCTAGAGAGAGATAAATAGATGACCTCAGAAAAATTGTATCACATCATTTATGACATTTGATTGGATTAATTAAATTATTTTTACTTTAACCAAAGAAAAACATGGTAAAGTAAAATTTGAGAAATTGCTAGAATTCAGATATTTTCCCACTCCATTAAGCGATAATTTCTAAGCAATCCTTCTAAAGTTAAAACAAATATAAAGACCTTTATGAGGTTATAGTCATTATTTTTATAATTGCATTTTAACTTTGGATAATATCTGACTCTTGCTATGAAAGATGAGGAAATTAGCAAACAAAGTTTTTAAATATACATTTTTGTGGCTTATCTCTGTACTGTTTTCACTAATTGTCTAATTACAGTTAATTGTAATTATCTCAAGCTTTTTTCTCTGTCACTTATACAGTGTATAGCCCTGTCAGTTATATTCTTGGTCATTCCTATTGTATTTATAAGTTATGAATAGAAGTAGTTTCTCAATTTATGTTCTTAGCTAAAAAAAAAAAAAAAAAAAAAAAATTCTCTTTCCATTTCATACTACTCTTTTTATTTTCTTGATTTATTTTTTTTATTTTTCAAATTTTATTTAAAATAATTTGGACCTACCTAAACAAACATAAAGACTGTACAAAAGATTGCCATATACCCTGCACCAGTTTCCCCAAACATTAACATCTTGTGTAATCACAGTGGAATTAACAAAACCAGAAAATTAATATTGATGCCATACTATTAACTAACCTTCAGACCTACTTCAATCTTCCCACTGTCTCACTACGCATTGTATTTACTTATTGTGTGTCTCTTTTTTCCGTTTCCTTAATGCATACACTTAATAAGTACTTCTATAACACGAAGGCTTCACTTGTGGGGGATTTTCTTCTGCTCTATGGATTTGTGCTTCTTTTAGTCTGGCTTCTTTTTTTTTTTTTTTTTTGTCTTTTTTCATGTCCAGCAACGGATCGCAACCCTCAGTGTCGTGCCCGTACCGGACCGG
>NW_007734669.1:87392-89223 GCF_000696425.1 Galeopterus variegatus | reverse complement strand
GGTGTTGACTTGCAGTGAAATGATTGCTACGTTAATGTAAGAGTGCAGTCGTCCTGTGTTTGTCCATTCTGATGCCTCTCTACATGTCGTTGCTTCCCTCTGAGTGCCTGTCCCTCAGGTGTTCTACTGTTCGTCCCCAAAACCCTCACTCTGTCAAGGCCACACCAAGTGCCACGGGCTCTGTGAAATCCTTCTGTGAGCACCCACACCTGAAGGAGGGCAGATGTAGTTCCAACTTGTCTGTACTTTCCTGCTTCATCTACGTGCTCCTTATACCTTCTACCTCACGCCTCCAAGGAGGGTCTGAGGACCTGCAGCATTGGCATTTCTGGGGAGCTTGTTAAAAACGGTTTGGATATGCAGAAACACAGGGCCCACCCCAGCCAGACCTGCTGAATCAGAATCTGCATTTAACGAGATCCTGGGTGACTGGTCTGCACATTACAGTTTGGTAAGTGCTGATCCACAAGGCTATATAAATGTCTTCAAGGTGAGAAATAGGTCTTTCAAGACCCACCCCCTAAAGTATCTAACACAGTCTTTTTGTGCATAGTACTTGCTCGATAAATATTTGTCCACTGATAAATATATACCATCCACCCACGCTCATGGTGGCTTTTTGTATACTACACTAGAGAAGAATTTAAGTAATGGTTTTTAGGCGGTAGTTACTACATACAGGCCTGAGCTTTAGGAATAATCATGTGCTTGCTCTCTATGCAGTCTGCTTTCTACATTCTAGATTTCACCTTTAAAAATGATGTCCCCAGTGCTTTCGTGGGGTGGGAGAAGATGAAAACAGTCCAGGCTGTCCTTGAACTACTGCCACATGCCTTGGGAGGCTGCAGCCTGTTTGTCCTCGTTTGGACATTGTCATTCACCCCACCCACTGTGGTGCTGGACATCGATCAGATGGGCCTGCTATCAGCATGCCCCCGGCCGACTCTGGTGATTGACCCCAGCTGGACTTTTGGTGGTCCTCCCCATGGAACTAGCTCCCGTGCACTCTGGGTTGTACTGGCTTATGCCATACTCATTCATACCTCCTGATCTTTGGAAGGCCCCTCGTCCACCAGTGTTGGAGGCCTAGGAGCTGTTCTTGGTGGTCGTCCATCTGCAGTCTGTTTTTTTTCTAGGTGGACTCTCTCAGCAACCCCCAGTCCCACCTGCAGGCTTTGAATACCTTCTGTTGCTGGTCACCCCACAGGCAGGCCACCAATCCCTGGGCACCATCCTCAGACAGCCAGCTACCCACCGGTCCCTCCACCTGGGTGGCCCCTTCACCTCTCACTTGGGGCCTGTGAGAACTTACACTCCACCACAAAGCACCTGCATTTGGGCTGTACAGGGCTGAGCGTGCAGTCTTAGGCGGTGGACACTTAATTACAACCTGTGTGTTATGACATTGGGAGGGAATTGTCTAGACTTTTGAAACCAGTTGTTGACAGAACAAGTTGCTTCATATTTTTGTTAGGAATGGTCTTTTCATTTTGTTGATGGTGCTAACTTGCCATGAATAATTGCTATATTAACATCACAGTTCAGTTGTCTTCATATCTAGGTGGAGATGTTAGGAAAATAATATTCCTCTGCTTCAGGGCTGAGGCATCAGACCTTGCTTCGTACCCAGCTCTTTTTTTTTTTTTTTGTCTTTTTGTCTTTTTGTCTTTTTGTCTTTTTCCGTGTCCGGCAACGGATCACAACCCTCAGTGTTGCCCCCGTACCAGACCGGGGACCGGCAACGGGATTGCAACCCTCGGTGTTGCTCCCGCGCCTCGCTCAGCCAGTGAGCAGGAACCGGTCTGTACGTGGGATCCGAACCCTCGGGCGG
>NW_007734669.1:63842-86392 GCF_000696425.1 Galeopterus variegatus | reverse complement strand
AAAAAAAAACAGATAGTAAGTGTTAGCAAGGATGTGGAGAAATTGGAACCTTTATGCACTGCTGGTGAGAACGTAAAATGGTGCAGCTGCTTTGGAGAACAGTCTTGTTGTTCCTCAAAACGTTAAACATGGTTACCATAGGACCCAGCAACTCCACTTCTAGGTATATACCCAAGAGAAATGAAAACATATGTGTTCACACAAAAATACCATGTTTATAGCAGCATCGGTCATAGTAGTCAAAAGTAGAAACAACTCACATGTCCATCAGCTGATGCATAGATGAACAAAACATGTCCATCCATACAATGGAATATTATTCAGCTATAAAAAGGAATGAAATAGTGGTACATGCTACAACACCCATGAATTTTGAAAGCATTATGCTAAGTGAAAGAAGCCAGTCACAAAATGGTGCCATTTATGTGAACCATCCAGAATAGGCAAATTCCTAGACACAGAAAGTACATTAGTTAGTGGATGCCAGTGGCTGGAAGGATTGGAAAGTGACTGCTAATGAGCGCAAAGTTTCTTTCTTACAGGGTTAGGGAAATGTCCTAAAATTTATGGTTGTACAACTCTGTGTAAGTATACTAAAAGCCACGTGACTGTATACTTCGTATGAGTGAATTATTATTTTAATTTTTTTATTTTTTTTATTTTATTTTTTGTCTTTTTCCGTGTCTGGCAACGGATCGCAACCCTCAGTGTCACCCCCGTACCGGACCGGGACCGGCAATGGGATTGCAACCCTCGGTGTTGCTCCCGCGCCTTGCTCAGCCAGTGAGCGGGAACCGGTCTGTATGTGGGATCCGAACCCTTGGCAGGAGCGCCGCCGCGCTTCCCAAGCGGTGCACTATAGCAGTGCGCCACCGGGCCGGCCCCGTATGATTGAATTATGGTATTTGAATTATATCTCAATAAAACTTACAGAACAGCTAAGTAGGTATAGGATTAATGTATGAGAAATAATGTTAGTAATAAAAATGGTCCAAATTTATTGTCTGGATAAAGGAAATCTAGAAAATGCATCAGTATCTTTGGATCGCATGTGCTCAGTCGGGTGTCTTCCCTCTGTGAACAGCAGCCTGTGTCCTTGGGTGGGCAGACCAGGGTGGAGGATGCGGTACAGAAAGCAACATCCTAGCGCACCCCCAATCCCTCCTGGTCCCTTGAGTGGGATGAGGAGCCTCCGGGATCCTGTTCCGTCCACACTCGCCAAGCCAGATGGCTCCTTCCACTCTTGAATAATCCTGAAGCCAGTCTGAGCACCAGTGAGCTGCATGTGGCACGTGCATGTTGTGCACTCTGTGTTCCCAGCTGGTTCTCAGGCATTGTTTGCTCATTTGGGAGGTTCATGGCACACGCTTCTCTGTTACAGATTGAAGAAGGAAGCAAAGCTGCAGCGGTTGACAAGTTGCTGGCTGGAGACGAGATCGTGGGCATCAATGACATTGGTCTCTCAGGGTTCAGACAGGAAGCCATCTGCCTGGTGAAGGGGTCCCATAAGACCCTGAAGCTTGTAGTCAAAAGGTAAGACCTGGGTCTCCTTCCACGTTTGCCAAGACAAACATGAGTGAGCAGAACGTCGAGCCTGGTTGGCTTGCCTGTATCTCTGTAGAGATCTTGATTTGGACTTACATCCTGCATGGGTGTGCACATAGAAAATGTCTCTCAGGGGCTGGCCTGGTGGCGCACTGCTACAGTGCGCCGCTTGGGAAGTGCGGCGGCGCTCCCGCCGAGGGTTCGGATCCCACATACAGACCGGCCGCTCACTGGCTGAGCGAGGTGTGGGAGCAACACCGAGGGTTGTGATCCCGTTGCCGGTCCCGGTCCGGTACGGGCGTGACACTGAGGGTTGCGATCCGTTGCCGGTCACGAAAATAGACAAAAAGAAAAAAAAAAAAGAAAATGTCTCTCAGGCAAGGATGAACCCAGCATCAAAAATATAAGATTGCAGGGCCGGCCCCATGGCTCACTCGGGAGAGTGTGGTGCTGGGAGAGTGTGGCGCTGGGAGCTCCAAGACCGCGGGTTCGGATCCTATATAGGGATGGCTGGTGCGCTCACTGGCTGAGCGCAGTGAGGGCAGCACCAAGCCAAGGGTCACAATCCCCTTACTGGTCACAAAAAGGAAAAAAAAAAAAAGATTGCAGAAAATAAAAACAAAAAGAAAAGGGAAAAAAAGGAACAATTTAAAAATAAATAAAAAGAAAAAAACATTTAAAAAATTTGAAAAGAAAAGAAAAAAACAAAACAAACGAAAAAATTTGTTTCCTTATTTTGTTACAACTGATTTTTTAAATGTTTGATTGAGCAAATTTGAATCTTCCTACCTTCCTTTGTTCCGATGAAGTGATGTGTTGTTGCCTGTTGTTTACACAAGGTGGCAGGCTACTGTGTTTTTGGTTTTTAATGCTATGAAGAGAATGTGACCACTGCGTAGACGTCAGCATCAGCCTGCAGGTGTTTATAGTTCTGTGCTGAGATCTGAGGGTAGCGAGCTGCCTGTTCTGGTAAGTTCGATTGTTGATAGGAGCTTGCGTGATTTTAAGAGGTTAGAAAGTGAAGTTAGGGATGCAGTGCTTTTAAATACAGGAACTAAAACAATATACCTGGTTACAGCCGGGTAAATAAAGGGGATTTGTGATTTCTTGTTTTAAAATAGAAATAATTCTCCACCTCGGTTTTGAAATGTTTACATGTCTTTTTTTGGCAAAATTAGCGCATTCTAATTCTGGTTGGCTGTAAATTTTAAGAAATAAATTAACGCAAACATTTATTTTAATTTTTACTTATTTATTTATTCATTCGTTCATTCATTTTTAGCAGCTGGCCAGTACTGGGATCCGAACCCTTTTACCTTGGTGTTATAACACCGTGCTCTAACCAACTGAGCCAACCGGCCAGTCGTTATTTTAATTTTTAGTACAAACTTGAAGGCATAGTCCCAAGGACTTAACTTTTTTTTTCTTTCTTTTTTTGTGCCTAAAATAGCATCCAAGGAGAGTTTCAGAAATGTGGAAGGAAGAAATGTTCTTTGCCCATTAATTTATCAGCCTCATTTCTAAGTGGTATATGCTATTTAACATATTTAACAAGCACTTGTAAATCAGAAAGATCTCAGAATGGCAGTTTCTGAGCCATTTGGGGAGGATGGGATATGAGACTTACTGTCACTTTGTATGAGGGGGTCTTCAAAAAGTTCATGGAATAATTTGTGTTATCTTTTAATCCTCTTTTTCCATGAACTTTCTGAAGTACCTTCCTATGATGATTCCTTTGTGGTCACATTATTAACCCTCTAAGGCAATATATTTGTTCTTGGTACCAACTCGGTTGTGGGCTGCTGGAACCCCTGACACACTGAGCCAAGTTCATGTTCTTACTACAGGGGAGACACCAGCCTTCGTGGACGCAGTGGGCAAATTTCGTACCCCCAGGGCCTATCTGTGCATGTAAATTCCCAGCACGGGAGTTGCTGAGGCAGAAGGTGTGTGTATTGTGGACCTTGCTAGACATTTCCAAACTTCTCAGACCACTTGTTTAACCACGTCATGTGCAGCATAGGGTATTTTCAGTCTGTTTGTTCTCTCTGTGAATATGATAAGTGAAAAGTGGTTTTATTTTTTAAATTTGCATTTTTTAAAATGTGAGTTAAGTCGGACATCATTCCATATGTTTAGAAGCATGATGTATGTAATTTCTTTTTGAACTAGAGGTACAAATGCACAGATATAGATAGGCAATCTGAAATCTGGTCAAAGTAAAGCACCCATACACATGGGAGCTGGCAGGTAGGAGGAAAGAGAAGGTGCCAGGGTGCCTGCTAGCTGATGTAGCTGAGTTGGTATTTAAAAGATTCTTGGGAAGAGGATTAAATATTTGCTCTGAAGGATGGATGTGAGCCACTGTGTGGAGTCCCCTCTTTGTGTTCTGCATACCCAGTTTCCTTTAAATGAGAAGTGCACAAAATGATTATGTGATTTAGATAGAATTTAATATTTTCAATAATATGTATAACTCAATATGAGAACAAACAAGGCTGTTTTTTCACTTTTAATAATAACAGGCATTTTAGAATTTTTTAAATAAAAAATAAAATAAAATAAATAGTTTTGTACTAATTTTTAATAATATATGTAGGTACTATCTTTGCCTGTTTAGACAGAAAACAAGTTTAACATGGTGCTTTGTTTAGAAATGAGAATGAAATTTTCCAGACTGGTGAATTAGTAACACTGGGATTTATTGCTGTCATCCAGCTCATGGCAAATGCCTGCCGTAAATCCTGAAGATGTACACAGTAAGGACTTCTGAAACTCCAAACTAACTTCTAACTGTTTTCTTTATTACAAAAGCACCAACGAGTGCTTTTAAAATTGTTCTTCTTAAAGCCAGAGCATGTAAATTTAAACCTCCATTTAAATCTCTCTGCCCTCCGCTTTCTCCATCCCCAGGCAACCACTAATCTGCCTTCTGTCCCTATGGCTTAGTTAGCATTTTCTAGCATTTTACGTAGGGCTCCAAGATAGAGGGCCCACTCTCAAAACAAATGGCTAGTTCATAAAAAACCAGTGCATAAGTAATTCATAGACCAAGCTACAACCGTATAAGTATTGCCCCACTTAGAAGCATGACCAGATGATAAATTTGGTTCTCATCCTTGTTGAACTTGATGCAACTGCTTGCCCATCTCTGGTGCCCTAAGATGCGGTGGAGTAGGGGCACGTATGCCTCAGCATAGACTCATGCACCCATGGTTTTCTAAATGACATTTGAATAGTGGCTCAAACTCCCCTCCCGCTAGTGACAGCTGCTACGTGTCTTTTCTTTTCGTGGGCTCTTTTTATCTTGGGGGGAGGGGTGTGTGTGTGTGTGTGTGTGTGTGCGCGCGCGCGGTGGACCAGTTTCACAAAGCAGTGGCATCTTGTTTCATGGGCACAGGCAATGTGATCTTGTCATCGTTGAGAAGATCAGCCAGTGCCGGGAACGCAATGCATGAAGAGACACACAGATCACTATCTCTCCTCAGCGAAGTTTCTTTCCCAGACAGATGAGAGCAAGCACTTCCTCTCTCCGGGGCAGGGGTAGCTGGAAACAAAGACCATGCGACTGTCATCCACACCAGCTGCGCATATGCTCTCTTTCATGATGCACAGGTGCATGTGCACATGAGAGATGGCAGGTGGGGCTGGTCAGTGCCCAGGAGTCCGGGCACCTGTGGTCAGGAGAAGCCGAGCTAGGGGCTTTTGCCTCGTCCTTTGCTCCCAGGCCACTTGTTCTGTCTTTGCCTGGCTGAGGAAGTGCCCTTTGCAGGAGAGTAAAGACCAGTGTGTAGCCCTTTGTCATGTGTTTGTCTCTCTGTCCCCAGGCCCACCCCCGGAGAGGCTGATGGGCAGGTCTGGATGGATTTGGGCTCTGGGATCTTTGTAGAGGGCCACAGGCTGTTTTGTTGGGTGGCCACCATGGTTCTACCACTTGCTGGCTTAAAGCAGTTGTGCTTAGGTGCACTTTGGCATTTTCCTGATTAACTTAGGTCAGCAGGTAAGCCCCTTGCTATGCAAAAGGACAGACTGCTGTGCTGGGGAAGGACCAGGAAAGAACAGCAGCACGTAGTTCTGCTAGGCTTCTTCTACTCCCCCTGTTCTAGAGGCTATGGTTGTCACTGTCCTAGGCACTAAAATATGCATTAACAACACTTCAGTACCCATAATGTCAAACGCCCTAGGGAAATTTTATTTTATCCCATCATAAATTATTTTCTAAAGTTTGTAATTATGCTTTCGGTCTTTTTTCTAAATTTATATTGTAATATTAACTTTGTTTACAGTGAAATCCACCTTCCACCTCATCATTAATCCTACCCTGGATAGTTTCTCTTGAACGTATGCTATGTGACAAGCAGTTTTGTTGGGACCAAATCATTAATAGGGTTGATTCATGTTATTTCCTGTCTCTTTGCTGGCCGTCTTAAACCCTTTTGTGAATCTAATTACATCCACTAAGCTTGCATTCAGGAGCAGATTAACACCAGCGGGGGAGGTCTTTTTGCAGGAGGCCTGAGGGTTCCTGAGGCTGTGCCATGCAGTTATACATTTGAAGAAAGGAAGCTTCCAGTGCAGTGACAGAGCTCATGCTTGCTGGGAGTGTTTCTTGCAACATGCATCCCTCCTGAGATGTTACAAAGTTGTAATGACTTCTGCTTCAAGCTGGTATCCCCTCTGGGCTCCCCTCTGGTGTGCACTCCTTGGAGCTGTCCTTGAGCAGGTGGCCTTGCAGCTCCAATGTTGATAGCACAGATGTTCCCGGGAGCCCGTAGAGTGGTGTGGCAGGAGTAAGGGGATGGCTAAGGCAGCAGGTTGTGCCCCTCTCCTCCTTCTCTCCCCTCCCCTCCCCTCCCCAGAGAGCTCTTCCTGGGGCAGAAACTGTGTGTGTTCAGGTGGAGGTATGTGCTCTTTAGTGGGGATGCTGGAGGGTGGCAGGTTTCACCTGTGTTTTGGAGGGTGGTCTGATGTCATTTGTTCATGGTTCGAGGGGAGTATTTCTATTTTGAGCATTTTGGGGCTTATGGCTGTTTGCTGCTGTGCTTATTTTCTTGTTAATACAGAGGAGATACCGAGGTTTACAGTTAATACAGAGGAGACACTGAGGTTTACTCTGGATAGACACCCTGACTTGTTTGGGCTGTTTTCCATTATTGTTTTTATGAAGTACAATCAGGAGAAAAGAGAAAACTGCATAGATCACAATTGTTTTATTCTGGGGAAAGTTACTTCTATTTGGGTTTGACTTTGTGGCTTAAACCTTAATCAGATAACTCTAATTACATGAGATGTTTAATATTCTAAGCCAAGTAGACAATACTAAAAACTTAAGATTTTGTTTTTCATTTCTTTCTCTAAAAATTGTAATAAAGAAACTAGACCTTTATAAACCGTATGATGCATACTGATAACCAAAGCATGCAGGTGATTTTTATAAAATTTAGTTTGAGAACATTGATGGTTTCTAATATATGAAGCCATACAGTAAAATGTTTACCTTATTTTTTTGTTTGGGGTTTCTAAAGGAACTGGGTTCACACTGTACAGATCAAGTTCATTCTGAGGTTTGAGGAATTGAGAAATTAATAGCATTAATAATGAAGGTAAAATAACTTTTTTTAAAGAGAAAGCAGCGGCTCTAATGAGGTCCTCAGCTTTAGGAGAAAAGATTTATTTATGCAGGTCAAATTCCCAGTTTGCTGTTGAATTGGAAAGCGAATTGTTCTGGTGAGGCTTTGGAGAGCAGCCTCTGGAAATATCCTCTCTTGAGGCTTGAGAGTGCAATGATCTAGGGAGCAGACCTTGGTATTTGTCACCCAGGAGGAGGCGGCCAGCCAGAGGCAGCAACCCAGCACACACCAGAGGGCCCTGCCGGGTGCTGTCACACTGACCTCTTAATGGACTAGGCTGGGTGGGAGGCCTGTGTTGGGCTTCTATCCAGGGTTTCTCTCACCTTGCAGTCACTTCTCAGGGGCAGCAGACTAGACCTTTGCAAATGCAGAGGCTCCCAGGGGCTCTGTCCACCCGCATGGAGCCCACTGAGCGAGTCTGCTCTCTTCCCATCTCAACCTCAGCTGCAGCTGCACTGGTGGGCACCAGGTTGTTGCAGCTAGTGGGCGCCAGGTTGCTGTGCGTGAGCTGCTTTGTCTAGGTGGAAACACATATCCAGTTTGTTGCCAAGGGGTGGGGAGAGGTGATGTTGGCAGAGCTGTGAGCAGATGGCAGCCCAGTAGGTCATAAAGGCCGATTAATGTCACATCTTCTGAGTACTGTCCCCTTAAGCCTGGCTATCACCAACACCCTTTGGTTCTAAGCAGGGAATCTTTGGGGAAGAAAAGAAGCACCTAGGATAGCTCTAGCCTTTTCTAGAAAGTAAGGGGCATACTTTATCATTAAAGAAAGCCTGTTGTTTTATCACCTGCTTTATTTACACAAAGAAAATGCTCAATAATGAAAACAGCTTCACTCCGTGCCTCTCTCCCCACCCCCAATCACAAGTTATTTTCCTATGGCTCTGCCATCTCAAGGTACTTTTAGAACCAAAGTCTCATAAAAACCATTTAGAACAGGTGCCCAATAACTTGATTTCATCATTAAAGAAAGCCTGTTTGCAGCAGTTAGAGTCCAAAGGCCTTTCTAATTGAATGAAATGGTGTTAGTAAGGAAAGTGTTCAGGAGGTATTTGCTGAAGCATTGGGACGGTTATGAAATGTGCTGATTAAATAACTCAGCAATTCCAGCATTGGAGACTGTTCTTGTGCAGGCATCGCGGGTAGGATGATGGCAGGTGACAGCCAGCCTCTGTGCTGTGGAGGGAGGGGGCTTGTTCTGCTTAGTCAATTTGTGATGGGTTTGCTTGCATTTAATAAGATAATAAGAAAAGCAAGGTAGTTTGTCTGCATCTGTATAAAATAATCAAAAAAATACGGGGAGGACACAGATCTTTGTTGAATGACTTTACAACCTTGATTTTCCAACTATGACATTGCGGTTTGTTAAATTTAAGGATATAATCGTTCTCTAGCTCGATGCTCTTGCAAAAAAAAAGTGAGTGCCTTTCATCCTCAGTGGGATGATAAATGATAAAATAAGTGAAAATTTTTATCAGCCACTTAGCACACGTTGATGATCACATGTGAGCGGACTGCTGGTTTACGAAAAAGACCTTACATGTGATATACTATTTAGTAGTTCTTGGAATGTGTAAAGGATCTGTAAAAAGTTTGGATTACAGTGACAGGTTTCCTTTGGAGAAATGTTGTTTGATCGGAACAGCATTGGACTACTGCCACATGCAGTTAATCTACAGCGGGAGTGTCCTTACTGTGCATTTGGAGGAATTCTTGATTTTCTTGGCAAATTTTATGGACCTTGTCTTTTTTTTGTTTTGTCTTTTTCCGTGTCCGGCAACGGATCGCAACCCTCAGTGTTGCCCCCGTACCGGACCGGGGACCGGCAACGGGATTGCAACCCTCGGTATCGCTCCCGCGCCTCGCTCAGCCAGTGAGCGGGAACCGGTCTGTATGTGGGATCCGAACCCTTGGGCGGGAGCGCCGCCGCGCTTCCCAAGTGGCGCACTTATCCAGTGCGCCACCGGGCCGGCCCTGGACCTTGTCTTTTTCTGACTTTACAGCAGAGTTCTCTCTGTTTTCATGGCCAAGGTTCAGCATTTCTTTGCAGTGCCATGACTCTGAAATCCCTTTCTTTGGTTATGTTCCCTAAAGTTCAAATATCTTCTATATATCCCTGTTCCTTGTTTCTTTTTCTAAGAGAATTACCTTCTTGACTCTTTTAGTACCTTTTAACCTGAAGACACAGAGTAACCATGAGCTTCAGGAGGGGAATTTGAGGACAAATTGAGTGAAAATACAGTTAATTATTGTAGGCTTTGTGTAGTGGGCAGATCCAGAAAGGGCTGGGGGGATGAGATTGTTTCTTAAGATCTTGCTCCTTTTCTTTTGTATTTATTTACATGAGTAGAACTCTTTATTCAGAACATTTAGTTGACAGCAATCTTCAGTTTCTTGTTGCCTTTGTGTGCGTGTGTAGCTTTTGCCTGTTTTATACTGATATGTTCACTCAACATATCAGTGACATTTTTTGTTTCCTTACTCTTATGTATAAGACTCAATGGCCTTGTTGTTAATCCTTAGGGCTTTTTATAATCAGTTATATTAATGGTTGCACATTTGAATGGCCTGAGTTTCTTTGCCAGCAAATCCATTCTGTTGAAATGTAGCCAGGAAGTTGTGTTGGCGCCCTTTTAAAACCTGAGTTGAATGGAATAGTGCGTCAGACAATCAGGGGATATGTGCTGTTGAACACAGGTGGTTTGGATTCTGGGAGAGCAAGCCTTTTTTCTTTTTTCTTTTTCCTTTTTTTTCTGACATTAATAGGTTTGGTTTATGGAAATGGAGATGATAAAAGTTAATAGGAAACATAAGTTATTTGATTCTGCTCCAATTCTGCATCCTGCCTGTGTTCATAATGTAACATTCCTCCAGCAGTGTACTCTGCCGAAGTCCCCAGGAGGAAGACCAGAGGCTGAAACAGGCTGGTTTTACTCTTCTGCCTGGAGAGAGACAGGGAGAGCCGGCCCCACGTGCAGGGCAGCTGTGACACTTTCAGCCTGTGTAAGGGTGGCTGCTTGGCCCTGGAGTTTGCCTAAAATGCTGCTTTGATGTCTTGTATCCATTACAGCTACTTAGGTCATTTGGGAATTTTAATCTTGCCTTCATTCTCTTCATGTACAAAGGCAGGAACTACTTGACTCTTATCCCACAGGACTGTAGATTTATCAGGCATGATGTCACCGTCCACAGCTTGGCATTGCCGCACCCCTGCCCAGGAAAGAACACTGCCATATGAATCTCCCCATGATGCCATTAGGGGTCGCCTTTTTTTTTTTTAATAGTAAATACACACACAGAGTTATCATTTATAGAGTGTGCTGACATTTTTTATACATTGATTTGATGTATGTTAGAAGCACTCCAGTCAAGTGGTTAAGATATTCCATGAGGTCCTGCCTTCTGAGAGCTTGTAGCTGAGTTAGGCTGATAAGGTTTGGACCGGAAAACAGGTGGTGACTCAGAGGGAAGAAGGGGCAGGAGCAGAACAGCTTTCCTAAGGACAGGGCAGTGGAGCTGTCCTTGGAAGGCTGAGCCAGGTTTGAGATGCAAATATAAACTCATGTCGGCCATACCAGGTGTTCCAAATCTAGAAACCCAAGCTGTAAGTCTGAAAGAGGATGGTGGAGGGAATGCTACAAAAGGGAGGCTTGGGAGAGAGAGGGGAACGCGTGGGGCTGGAGCAGAGCTTCTCAGGTGTGCAAACACACCTAGCCCACTGGAGCCTCCAGGTCCTGACTGTAGGGTCTGGGGTGGGCTTGAGAGTTTATTTTTTCTCCCAAGTCCACAGGTGACCCTGCTGGCCTAGGGAGCATGCTCCGAGATCCCCTGGGCTAGACAATGGAGAACCTTGGAGCATGCACTTCCTTCTGTGGCAACGGGGAGCAGCTGATGGCTCTGGAGTGAGGGCAAAGAAGAGCTGGCCAGAGCTGTGTTCCAGGGAGACTGATTTGGCAGGAGGCAGAGACAGACTGGGAGAGGGAGAGGCCTTCCGGAAGCTTGGCAGGAAAAGGAAGGAAGCTCAGGGTCAGAGCCAGAGTTCGTTTTATGTTTGTAGGGAGGTGTTTCTTATTCGTTTAAAGAATTAGAGGGGTGTGTACAATTGCTAGATAAATTCCCATCTCCCCCAGCCCAGGCATTCCCACAGCATGTGCTGGCCGGTGCCCTCTGTCACACTTGTCCCTTGGGGGCCTTTGCACCCTCTCTCCTCTCCCCAGACTCTGGGGTCTCATGGCTTATCGTGGTCACTGAGGCCCCTGGGTGACATTTCTGTGCTTCCCAACCCAGTCCTTAATCTGCAAGGCCTTCCAACTTCTGACTTCCTTGTTTCTAAGATGCCCTAGACACTGTTATTTCTTTATTTTCTTAAGAAGCTTTCCCCAACCCCCCAGTATAGGCTAAAATCACTCGCCCCCTCAATACGCCACCCCCCATCACAGTTTCTAGGCCAGGGCATAAGCTGGGCCTGCGTTGCCAACTGTAGGCCCTTCCCTGCCTGCTGACCACCGTGGCCTACAGCCAGACTGTTGCTGCTGCACTTAATTGCCTGGTGGGGTGATTGCAAGCCGGCTCAATTTTGGGAGGTCTCCTTGGCTTTCTTCTGAAAAGTTAGGAAAATAACCCAACTCCCGTGTATTTTTTGAGAGGAGGGAAGGAATTCTGTTCTTCTCTATAAATAAGAAAGATTTCAGGGCCGACCCGTTGCTCACTCGGGAGAGTGTGGTGCTGATAACAGCAAGGCCACACAGGTTCAGATCCCTATATAAGGATGGCCGGTTAGCTCACTTGGGAGAGCGTGGTGCTGACAACACCAAGTCAAGGGTTAAGATCCCCTTACTGGTCATTTAAAAAAAAAAAAAAAAAGATTTCATTGAAGCAGTTCTTCTAATGTATTTAAAAAATGAAGGGCCGGCCCGGTGGCGCCTCCCGCCGAGGGTTCAGATCCCACATACAGACCAGCCGCTCACTGGCTGAGCGAGGTGCAGGCGCAACACCGAGGGTTGCGATCCCGTTGCCGGTCC
This sequence comes from Galeopterus variegatus, assembly GCF_000696425.1. NCBI lineage: Eukaryota > Metazoa > Chordata > Mammalia > Dermoptera > Cynocephalidae > Galeopterus > Galeopterus variegatus. The sequence goes on along the minus strand of NW_007734669.1, from coordinate 74,196 downwards.
CGGTCCGGTATGGGCGCGACACTGAGGGTTGCGATCCATTGCCGGACACGAAAAAAGACAAAAAAAGGAAAAAAAAAAAATGAAACAGAATATTTGATAATTAGATCTGTTATTAATTTTCAGTAGCATCCTAGCATTTTTTAAAATTTATTTGTGATCTGGTTATTTGTGCCCCTTTAAAGGACATTGTTTTGGTTTTTGAAATGAGCCTGTTCTTTCAGCTAAACCAAGACTACCTAAAATATAAAATTTTTAAAAATTGAAGTTAATTTGTTGTGCAGTTTTTGGGAAAGGATTTCAGGGGAAGCCTGAATGTATATTTCTTATTTTAAGGAATCATTAGACGTGCGCCAGTGGGATCTTCACTATTCATTACGTGGTATAGGAACTGAGTGCAAGAGGTTGATGTCACCCCTAGGGGCCCCAGAGTCAGAGCGTGGTGCTTGCCCGCTTGCTGTGTACTGTGGCATGTCTGTGTGCTGCTCATGGCACCCACATTACTAGGCACCAGCTTATATGAAGCCACCTGAGCGTGTATGGTGTGTGAGGAGACACCACAACCTTGTTGAAATGAGGATCTTGAATATGCTCTTGCTGTTTCTGTTCCATCCGGGAGGGGCTGAACCGAGCCAAAGGCAGGTGAGTGTGGGCGGACTGCAGGTGGCGCCAGAGCGCCCCACCCCCAGAGCATTCCCATCCAGTCCTTCACACTTAACTGACTAAGCTAAAACCTTAACTGCTCTTCACACTTGAATTTGAGGATTTGGTCTGTGGGGATAATTCATTTTCTTTGAAATAGTTCTGCAAACTAAAGCGTTTGTGTATTTGGGGAGGAAGGAATGTACGGTACAGCAGTGTCTTGTATGCTTCCTGGATTTTCGGAAGCAGTTTTTAGATGGTTACCCTCCATTCTGACAATCTTTGTCACGTAAAAAGTTGCTCCAAAATTAATGGCAGAAAATAGAATTTCCAGTTATATAATTGTATGAGCACGAAACAGTTGACCTACAGGGAGGTACCTAGAAGCATGCTGTGTGTTAAGGCTGGTTATTTTAAGATTAAAAATTTGCTGTAGAAAATCCCCAAAAGGTGGTCGTTTGTACTTTAAGGAAGGGTGTGGGTGGGAGCGGTTCCATAGGCAGATAGCAGAGTTCCTGGTGTGCAGAGTGGCTTAATAAACCTCCGAGACAGTGCTGTGCAGGAGAACTTTCTGCGGTGATGGAAAAAGTCCATTTCTACATTGGCCAGTGTAGTAGCCACTGGCCACATGTGGCTATTGAGCACTCGTAATGTGGTTAGTGTGACTGAGGAGCTGAACTTTTGGTTTTATTTCATTTTAATTAATTTAAGTTACCACTTGCAGTTAGTGGCTACCTATTGGGTAGCAGAGCTGTAAGAGGTTAAGTAACTTGCCTCCTATCCCATGCTTATAAGTAGCCACACCTAGGATTGACACCCATCAGTCCAGGGCCAAAGCCAGACATGCAGGCAGGGCACAGCAGAGACACACTTGTTTCTCTTCACAATGACTGGGGCCTCCACTGGGGTGGCTTGAATAGCTAGAGATTTCTAGCAGATTGGGGCCTTGGGTCTGGCTGCCAGGTGGGTTCCTCAGCCTTTCTCCATGTCCCCTCTGTGCATTCTGTGCAAAAAGCTTCTTTCCCTCCCATGTCTGTCTGGTGATGTCTGGTGTGTAGGATGAGGCACTGCAACAGCCCTGCGTCACTCTCCTTGCAGCCTCTCCACATGGCTTGCTTGGGCCTCCTCACAGCATGGCGTCTCAGGGTCATTTGATTTCTTACAGGGTAGATGGCTTCCCTCAGAGAAACATTCTAAGAGGTCCAGGAAGAAACTGGAAGGCTTCCTGTGTCCACACTCAGAAGTCCCAGCACGTCACTTCCTCCCATTCTGTGCTTCAACAAGCACATCACTTAGGCCAGCCCAGATTTAAGGGGAGGGCATGTGAATCTACCTCTCACTGGGAGGGTAGCAAAAACTATGCAGCAGGTTTTTATCTACCACACATTTTGTGAAAACAAAATTGATTGCTAATGCGTTTACAGTGCTTGCTGATGATAGATTTTCTGGAAGAACATTTATCCTACTCGTGGAGCACTACTGTCCCGCCACTCCCAGCCAGCACTCCCATCATTTCCGTGGCAGGGTTGAAATAGTGTTGCCACAAATGATAGGTATTTTCTTTTCCCAGCCTTCTTTTTTCTTCCCTTTGTCTCCCGTTGCAGTCAGTCTAGTTTATTTCCTTCGTTAATTAACTGTATAAAGGAAGATGAAAGAAACCGTGGACATTATAGCACAGAAAAAGCCAGCTGGAAATGACATTCACCTGGCCAGAACCTTCCTTACGAGGATTTTGAGAAATTCTATGAGGTACAGTCTTGGTGTTACGTTTCCTTCACTTCTCTGGTGTAATGAATTTGCCTATTTTATGCTTTCTCTTTAGTTCATGGGAAGCTATTATCCAGTCCACCTCTCTCACATTTTGCCACCTATATACTTTTTCCTGTTAAAATTATCTCAGTCATCAAAAGGTTTGCATTATAATGCTTTTTGGTTTTATTTTGTCAACTATTCTTTATTGAATAATATTCTTGCAATCTTTGCCTGCTGGGAAAAATGATCTCCATGAAGTAGCTGCAGAGGCTCAGTTGAGCTTTTTCTGTTCTTGCCTGGGCTGTAAATTGTCCACAGTGAGGCCATCTCTGACCTAAGTTACAGAAGTGAGAAGGAAAGCTTGCTTCCTACTGTGAAGATGGAGCAGCGAACTTGGGTTGGGGTGCCACATTCCCTGGAAGCTCTGTTATGTCACCCAGCACCTGTAGGGATTTTCACATGGGCACACCTTACCACACCTGAGAAGTGTGGCCAAAACACTAAGCCACACTGGGTGGGGGGGACTGTGGCATGGAAGCCCAGGAAGGCGCACACCATGCCAGAAGCCCTGGCTGCAATGGACTTGAGTCTGTTGCCGATCTAGGGCATTGTGGTGCACATGACAGGGACCCTGGGTTGACTTCACAGACACGCACCAAGGAGCTTGCGGAAGATACGGCTACTAGCCTTAGTTAACTGCTAGACGGCCGTATTTACTTAGTAAATAAACAGAGGTGAGCAGTCTAATCCCTGCATGACACAGCCCACTGGGGCCTCACTTACCTTTTCCCCAGCACAGTCCCTTTTCTGCAGGGGGGCCCAGGGCCCTGTGCCAAGCGGTCTGACACGTAGGAGATCCTGGTATTGTTCCTACTGGGACAGGGAGGGTAAGATTGGCTTACTTGTTTATTTAGAATAAATGTTATCCATTTAGTTTTACATTGGTCACGTTTTTAATTGACGAGCACCAATCATCTCTATTTGTGGAGGAATACCTTTTAAGGAATAAGGCCTGCTTCACGTTGTGGAGCTGTGACTGCCAGTCCGCATAGGACAGACTGGTCACTAACCCAAATCTATGCAGGAGGTGCATGGTGGCCACAGTGAGAAGTGCACAGAAGTGACACTGAGCATTCTGCATGAGCAGCCAGGACCGGCTTCTGCCCTCATGCTTGTCTTGGCGTGAGGCACCCTGCCTGTGGAGTTCCTGACCCTTTGCCTTCTCTTCCAGGAGAACCGAGCTGAGCTGGCGGCCACACTCCTGGCACGCCGCCAAGGTGTCGGACAGCCCGCCTGAGCCAGCAGCCTCGCAGCTCCCCTGTGCCCACGGCTGCCCCTCCTGGCATGGCCGCCACCACGCCAGGTAGGGCCTGCACCGGCAGGACAGAGTCTGTTGCACACTCCACAGATGCTCGTGACTGCAGCCCTGTTGTGATGGCACATGCTTGACTCAGAATGATCATGATGTTTGTGATGAGACCAGGCCATCGATACATGATTGCAGTTAGAATTCTACATTTTTCACTGAGCAGACACATGTGTGACTCAGGAAACAAAACATAAGATGGCCAGGCAAGGGATGTGCTAACACCCTTTCTCATGCGTGCTATTGAAGTGAGGGGACTTACTGCTCGGGTGGAGGCCCTTTGTGACAACGAGTGGCATGCCAGGCTGTTGGTGGTTCTGAGCCAGGTGGCACTGCTGTCCACGTCACCTACCCTGCCCACAGCCACTGCCCTTCTTTCGAGGGTTTCCCATGTGGATTGGAAGGCAGGAGAGATTTATGAGGTGCAGGTGCATTTCCTGCCCGGGAGATTCTGTTAAGCCTGTGCACCCTCTCCCAACCCCCTCAGGGGTTAGTTGCCAGTGTCCTCACTAGTCTCCCATTAGCAGGATGAGGGTAGCAACAGAGTGTGGTTTTGATGTGTATGTGTGCAGGTGTGTGTATGTCCCCATATATGTGTGCATGTATATCTCTGTGTGTTTCTGTATGTGTGTGTGTGCAGATGGTCATCTCTGTAGGTGTGTGTGCATGTGTATCTGTATGTATGCCTATAAGTGCATGACTGACTGTGCTTGTATGTGTACGCATGCACGCATATGTGTATCTATGTGAGTGTGCAAGTATGAGTACATATGTATCTATGTATGTGTGTTTGTGTGTGCGTATATGTATGTGTGTTTGGAGCTAATGTAACCACCTCAAAGTCAGTCTTTGGCAGTTAATCAATACCAGTCTACTACAAAACTGCAAAGTAAAGTACTCATGCGGCATGAAGGAAATACATTCTAAGTATGATATTATGTATTTAAAGCAACTAGAAATGATGGTAATTAGAGCCCAGGGTAATTTTGAGAAACCACAGATTCTCCACTGAGTAGTAAAACTTAATGAAAACTTCATTACTAAAGTGACTTACTATAACAGGATCTCCATTAAGCCCATTTGGTGGTTTCTTGATTAAAGAAACATACATACTGTGCACGTGTGCATGGAAAGAACACTTCGTTATATCTGCTTGGACTTAGGATCTCGCAAGAGAGGACACCTGGTCTGTCCATAGAGACCCCAGTGGTCTTCTGCCTCCCGCAGGTGACTCTGTCAGTCTATTCTCCCATGTCCTTGCCCTGGTCACAGTTTTCTGTCTCATCCCCATTATCCTCAGACCTACTATATCCACAGCCTTTTTTTTTTTTACTTGAAGCGTGAATGTTCCAGCTTGTTGGGCTTTAAGGAAAGCATTTAACATCCTCAGTGAATAGTTTCACCACTAAGAGCTACCAGTCACTCTCATGCACGCAACAATTACTTTCTCACAGAATAATTAATTTCTCAATTAGCCATTTGTTTCTCTGTCTTAGACACCACCTAATTAGGAATCTTTGTTTTTTTGGTGTTCATATATAGCTCCAATGTAGGCTTGATCAGTCACTGTACAGTGTATATTCTTGCTAATAAAGCCTGTCTCCTGTGTTCTCCATCAAATACTCAGTTGATGGAGAGTTTAGAGGGGAACTAGGAATACTTTAATATTTAGATTTAGAAAATAAATGTTATCCCTGAACTTTCTCTTTTAATTTTAAAATTATTTGAATTTTTGATTGCTTCCTTGTGTTAATCCATCATAAGAAGCATTTCATACACTAACCCAGGGATTCACAAACTGCTTCTGTAAAGGGCCAGCTAGTAAATATTTTTGGCTTTGCTGCCCGGACAGTCTGTTGCAATTACTCTGCTCTGCCCTGGTAGCACGAGAGCAGACCATTCATAAACTAATGGGCACAGTTGTGTTCCAGTAAAACTTTATTTATGAACTAAAATTTGAATTTTATATAATTTCCACAAATAGGAGAAACGTTATTACTTGGATTTCTTTTCCCCCAACCATTTAAAAATATGAAAAGTCTTCTCAGCTCATGGGATGTAGTTTGCCACCCTCTGTACTTAACTATTGATGACCGCAGAAGTTTTAATACCAAAACTACCTGCTAGCGCCATGGGCATTAGGGCGAGAAAGTGCCTGCTGGTGTTGAAAGGCATCTGTTGGGTAAAGGGGCATCCAGCAGGTAGAACCCTGCCTTTTCAATCTGCCCTCAGAGAGTTTCTCTCTCTCTATGCTAAAATTTCGGTGTGCCATGGTGAAAGCTCAGACCCAGGGATGTCATCCTAGGAAGTGTGATGGGGCATCTCTGTGTTTCCATGGCGGCCAGCTGTGCTCGCGTGCTGTGGTCTTTACTCTCGCCCTGTGCTGAAGCCCACCCATGTCGTTCTTCTCGTTTCTGTAGCTCCTCCTCCCATGACCTGTCCAGCTCGTGGGAGCAGACAAACCTACAGCGCTCTTCTGACCACTTCAGCTCCCTGGGGAGCGTCGACAGCCTGGACCACCCCTCCCAGGGTCGCCTCTCAGCTGCCAAGTCCAACAGCAGCATTGACCACCTGGGCAGCCATAGCAAGCGTGACTCGGCCTACGGCTCGTTTTCCACCAGCTCTAGCACCCCTGACCACACCTTGTCTAAGGCCGAGGCCTCCTCCACAGACAACATCCTCTACAAAGTCAGCCTCTGGGAGGCCTCTGGGCAGGGCGGTGGGTGGCAGGGCCAGGCCGCCAGTGACCCTCAAGGCTTAGAGGAGAGGCTCATGTGTTTCCCTCCCAGGATCTCTGGTGACTGTAATAAAAGCCCTAGGCCAGAGGACAGTGCTGAGCCCAAGCTGGCCACTTCTGGGAGGTCCAATTTTGGGCCAGTCTGGTATGTTCCTCATAAGAGAAAAGCACCTTCCTCTCCTCCACCACCCCCTCCTCCTCTGCGCAGTGACAGCTTCGCTGCCACCAAGAGCCATGAGAAGGCCCAGGGCCCTGCACACTCAGAGGTGGCCACCACGCAGCACTTTACGTCCCTGGCCCGGCCTCAGCCTCGCATTGACTGTAAACCAGACCCCGCCGACCGGCAGCGAAGGCTGGCACGTCCCAGCAGTGGAAAGGGAGTGGACAGCTCGGGCTACCTGCCAGAGGCTCGCCTGGACTGCGGCTGGCTGTGCGCCGATGATAGGGCGGGCAGGCTGCAGGCCTCCCTGCCCGGCACAGACCTGTGCTTCCCACAGGCTGCCCACAGGGGCCAGCACCCCCGCCAGTACAGCGACGAGAGTCCCTGCTTTCCCCAGAGCACCAGGGCCCTATCTGGCAGCCGGCAGGAGCCCCCCACTGCCCACTTCCAGGAGCAGAGTGCAGGGGGCGGCAGCCAGAGCCACTACAGGGCGGGCAGGCTGCAGGCCTCCCTGCCTGGCACAGACCTGTGCTTCCCACAGGCTGCCCACGGGGGCCAGCACCCACGCCAGTACAGCAACGAGAGTCCCTGCTTTCCCCAGAGCACCAGGGCCGTATCTGGCAGCCGGCAGGGGCCCCCCACTGCCCACTTCCAGGAGCAGAGTGCGGGGGGTGGCAGCCAGAGCAACTACTGCTGTGCACCTGCCAGGCAGCTGCTCCCGGGGGAGTACTGGCATTGCGACATGGGCGTGAGCCAGCAACGTTGCCTACCTCAGCACGGGGAGGTCCTGGTCATCCGGAAGAGAGAGAGGGGCTCCCCGCTGGAGGCAGGCTGCACCCCAGGAGTGCAGGAGCCTCTCAGAAGAGGCCATGCTGGGAAAGCCGGCCAGAAGGACGTGGGGGACAGCTTTGGGTGGGCGGACAGCTATGGTGGCAGAATCTCGCCCCAGAAGACGCCCATGCTACACTGCTTGACGCAGGAGGGTACAAGCCAGGGGGGCGCCGAGAGGCCAGAGCCATTTGACTCCCAGGTGGGGAAGCCCATGCGGAGGAGCAACCGATTTGCCACCACCCTGAGGAATGAGATCCAGATGCGCAGAGCCAAGCTGCAGAAAAGCAAAAGCACAGTGACACTGACCACAGCCAGCAAAGCAGAGGACACCACTGGTGACTGGGGGCCCCAGCTGGAAGGGGCCTCCAGTGCCACCCCAGAAGGTTCCTTCCCCTGCAGCTATAAAGACCACCTGAAGGAGGCTCAAGCCCAGGTCCTGAGGGCCACGTCCTTTAAGCGCCACGACTTGGACCCCAGCCCAGCGGACCAGTATCCAGGGTCCCCAGAACATAGGACTGGGGACCACGGCACCTCGTGCTTGTTGTTCGGGGATCCGGACCCTGTCTCTTACTTTTCGGAGGCGGGCCTGGCCAAGCCTCTGTCATCTGGAAGTGGCATGCCCCACGTCCCCCGCATCGGAGGCCGGAAACGGTTCACTGCAGAGCAGAAACTGAAGTCCTACTCTGAACCTGAGAAAATGAATGAGGTGGGCCTCTCAGGGAACCGCGGTCCTCACCAGTACCCCAGGACGTCCGAGGATACTGTGGGCACCTTTGCTGACAGGTGGAAGTTTTTCGAGGAAACAAGCAAACCCATCCATCAGAGGCCTGGGCAGAGACAAGCTCTTTGGGGATTCCCGAGAGAGAAGCCCGAGAGGCTGTGCACAGCAGGCCATGGGTGCGAGGGCACTGAGCCTTGGTTCCGGAAGAGGTCGAACACCACATCTTCTGGGGAAAGCCTCCACGGTCACAGAAAAGTGGACAAGGCAGGGAAATTGGAACCACCAGGGAGGCTCGGAACCTTTGCAGAGTATCAAGCCTGTTGGAAGGAACAGAGGAAACCTCTGGAAGCCAGGAGTTCTGGGCGGTATCACTCTGCAGATGACATTCTGGATGTGGGTCTGGACCAACAGGAGAGGCCGCAGTATGTCCATGGAAGGTCCCGGTCGTCGCCGTCCACAGACCACTACAAACAGGTAAGCATCACCACAAGTGAGGCCATAGCCTGCCCTTGACTGTCATCTTAAGACTCGTGCAGGACACACCCAAAATAATGGCCCAGTATCGGTGCTGCTGGAGCTCGGTGTTGAGCATTTTATGTTCATCGGCTTTTTCAGTGTCAGCATGTATGAAAGGTCCTTGAGGACAAAGGTACCTTCACAGCAATTTCAAGCGCTGTGTTTCTGCAAACCCACGTCTCTCATTTCCAGCCTTGTCATCGTAATCTCCTGCTTCAGCTTATCTTTCCCCTTAATTAGCTTGCCCCTGCCTTCACACTGAGTGAAGGACTTAATTAGCTTGCCCCTGCCTTCACACTAAGCAAAAGATTAGAAAATGGTAACTCACCCCTCTGAACTGAAAATGGGTGCTTTATTTAAAGTCTTAAGACAACCTACGATACAATATTTGTTCTTTGTAGTATTTTTTTCATTTGCATATATTTTTGAGAGTTGCCCTTGGGCACAAAATGTATTTAAAATGTATTAAGCTATTGCATTTTCTTAAGGTTAGAGTTTTGATGCAGAGAGTTAACTTCAGACTTTCTAGAAAACTACATATTTTTATCTGTACTTTAGTGTGGAAAGTCAGTCTCCTTCTGTCCCTGTTTCCCTCCCCCACTCTTTCTGCTTTTTCTGCCTATTATATCTGCATTTGTGTAATTCAAAGAAAAAAATTTTCTGCAGTAACATGCAGTTTCTTTGTAAAGAACCAGAAGTAGATTTAATACAAGAAGTCCAGTATGTGCCTGGAAAGAAAGCTGCGCATTTGCACTGTGGTGTCCTAGTGCTGAAAACCCGCACAGACACTGCGGGCATTTGTTTCTGCCATTGCTGTGCCCTGGCTATGGACCGTTCAGCATGACCTCTGAGGATTCCATGCATCTCGGTCAGGAGTGAAGAATCCCAGATTCCAACAAGTCCTAGGGCTGGAGGCTTCAACGCAGTGATTTGTGACCAGCTGTGTTTTATTTTCTCTCATTTGGCCGATTGTGTCATACAATTTTGCAGGCTTCACGTAGGAGTTCTGTTTCCTGCCCAGAACAGAAGTGGATGTGGGGTTGTAGTTCAGTCTTTTCAATGAAATGCTTTGTCAAATGGAATTGGTGAGTCTCGGCACAAGACAACAGGCAGCTTCATGGACGTGTGGTGCAGCCGCACAAGGCGGACCGGCAAATGAGGGGTTTCATAATAACAGAGGTCTCGGAGAAGGCAGCTTGATGACTCGGTGTCTCATTGTGCTGCCCTTGGCAGGAAGCATCTGTCGAACCGGGAAGGCACGCGGAGGACCCTGGTGAGCACAGAGAAGAACTTCCCTCCACAGTGTGTGCCCCAGAGGGACATTCCACTGCGAGGTAGGTGAACTTTGGATCTGGGGTTACTAAAAAGGTGTCTTGGGGGTGGGCTTCTTGATGGTGGATGAATGCTTGGTTAGCGTGGCCAGATGTCTGGTTTTTGCCAAACCCAAATCGGCTGCTAACTGGGTGATTTCCAGTGGCCCTGATGCCCTGGGGTCCTGAGCAGAGCCTGTGTGCCCTGCAGCCCTGCCCTGAGGAGTATTCCAAAGGCGCAACCGCCTTCTAAAGCTGTGGTGGCATTTTGGGTTCTTAAGATGGCTGTTGTGCTCTCCGTACAGTGAGACTCTTAACGGCA
>NW_007734669.1:59429-62749 GCF_000696425.1 Galeopterus variegatus | reverse complement strand
AGAATCTCCTGTGATTGGCGTGATAGTCAGATTGAACGCTGACCTCAAGCCTCAAGGATTCCATTGCAGAAAGCAAACACTGAAGAGCCTTCTGTAATGGGTTTTATTTCATTTGGATATAAACTGAGTGCTGTTGGTCTTATCTGAGAGTATCAAATATTTACGTGGCTCTGAGGCGACAGAATTGATATTCTGAGTGTGTTTGTGTAGGAGGTCCCTGCAATTACTTAACAGTCTGCAGGGCTCGCACCAAGAACCCATGGTTAAGAAAGGCCAATGAATAATCCACCTACAGAACTGAACTGTGTCTGAGGAGCATGATTATAGCATTATTACTGTGGATCCCGAGCGAGTCACGTACTGGGTGCCAGCTGTGGTCTGTTTTCAAAGCCAGCTTCCCAGTGCTGCTGCAGAGGTGCGGCCAGTTGTGTGCTGCATTGGGGCTGAGCGCTCGGTGGGCTCTGCACACACAGGCTCTTGCTCTGCTTCATGTCATGAGCATTTAACAGTGCAGAGGGCACATGTGGCCATGGCTTGTAGCTCCTCTGCTGTGCAGAGTGTCCCTAGGAACAGCCATCATGTGCATATCATGTGTATGAGTGTGTGTGAGTGTGCGAATGGGTCCTGTCAGTACTGAAGGGAGCAGGAGGAAGGGGGAGGGGCTGTATGCTTCCTCTGTCACAGCTTCGTCCTCCTGCAGCCTGCATAACCGCTCTGAAGAAATTGGTTCCAGAAGCTTTCCACTTTTGAACTACAAACCCAGCAATTTTGGGGATTATTGTGTGTGTGTTTTTAAGAGTGAGGCTCGCGCAATTTTAGAATATGAATGTTGAAAAGTTGTTTTCAACTTTTTCCAGAGACTGGTTAATTTCTCAAGGATCAGCAAGAATGAATACCCTTGAAAAACTAAATTTGAGAATAATAGATTTAAAAGTTTGAGCAAATGATTGTCCATTGCCCACAAAAACCAAAACCTATAATGTAAAGCTTTAAAGATACCCAGTGTTTTGCAAAAGTTTAAAGTAACATGAACATGTCCGTGTAAAGAATATAAATTCCTCCTCTAATAACTGATGCCTGATCACAAAAGAGCATTGAGATAGGAATTATATTTATTGGTCGTCTGTTCATGCAAATCAAATGGAGATGACATTTTTTGTGAGGTTCAAGATCCTGTGTTATATATAAAGACAAGTAGGGCAGAGCTCTGCCCTCAAAGGACCTCACAGTGTAGGAAGGCACGAAAGACACAAATACTGACAGCTGAAATGATGACACAAAATTACAAATCTTGTAAGAAGTTGCGTGGTGCTTCTGAAGCTGTCAGAAGTGAGAGTTAGGTGACTTCTGGGAGGACAGATGGGGTTTGAGCTACCTGAGCCCGGGGGAGCAGACCTGCAGCGTTCGCTTACCTCCAGCATGTCCAAGCAGCCCACCTTACCTGTTCTGATGGTCTTTGCCACTGCTTCTAGAGGTTTTGCACCCGATCCGTAATAACTTCGTATAGCATACATTATACGAAGTTATACGACTATATCCACAGCCTTTTTTTTTTACTTGAAGCGTGAATGTTCCAGCTTGTTGGGCTTTAAGGAAAGCATTTAACATCCTCAGTGAATAGTTTCACCATTAAGAGCTACCAGTCACTCTCATGCACGCAACAATTACTTTCTCACAGAATAATTAATTTCTCAATTAGCCATTTGTTTCTCTCTCTTAGACACCACCTAATTAGGAATCTTTGTTTTTTTGGTGTTCATGTATAGCTCCAATGTAGGCTTGATCAGTCTCTGTACAGTTTTTATTCTTGCTAATAAAGCCTGTCTCCTGTGTTCTCCATCAAATACTCAGTTGATGGAGAGTTTAGAGGGGAACTAGGGTCGTTGTAACCAGCTGGCATCTGCTTCATGCAGACACTCTCCTGCTGACTTGGGGTCCCTGGAGCGCTGGGTGTGTATCAGTCTCCTCAAGCTGCTGTAACAAAGGGCCACAGACTGGGGGGCTTAAACAACAGACATTTATTTTCTCACAGTCCTGGAGGGTGAAACTCTAACATCCAGGTGTGGCAGGGTTGGTTCCTCCTGAACCCTCTCTCCTTGGCTTATAGACTGCATCTTCTCCCTGTGTCCTCATATGGTCATCCATCCCTCTGTGTGTGTCTGTGTCCTAATCTCTTCTGATAAGGACACCAGTCCTATTGGATTAGGGCCCACCCTAGTGACCTCATTTTACCTTAATCACCTCCTTAAAAAGGCCCTATCTCCAAATACAGTCACATTCTGAGGTCTTGGGGGTTAGGGCTTTAGACTGTTAATTCTAGTGGTTCAGAACACTAGAAGAAATGTTCCTGCTTCTTCCTTATACTTTTATATGAACCACTTCTATCTACAGCGTCAGCGCTCTCAGGAAGTGACATACCTACATGCACCTATGCATCCACTCACGTACCCATCTGTGCATCTACCCACCTACCCATCTCTCCATCCATAGTTCAGCCATGAGGTGTCACATGCACAATTGATGTGAGAGCATTTAAAGTGGAGGAAAAAGGGGAACTGCCAACCTGTGTGCAGCTGAGGAGAAGGGGACCTGGCGAAATGTGTCTGGAGGCTTTTTGACCATGCGTGACTGAAGCCTTATAATTGCACACGCCTCTGGTTCAATCATTCCACATTTAAGAGTTTACCTTCAAAGTGGACACCCTCCACACCATGAATGGTGGCATCCTCTGCAGAGTAGGAAGGTGTGAGGAGGACGGTGACTCTTATACTCACATCACGGGTGTATTTGTCACATTCTTCCCTTGTCCTGTTGGAGCTGCCTCCTCACTGCCTGCAGGACCAGACTGATAGCTCCTGGAAGACCAGGATTTTCCTCTTTCATTTCTCAGTACCCTGTACCTAGCATAGTTCCTGCACAGATTAGGTGCTCAGTAATTTGTTGGTTGGATGGATGGGGTGATGAATATATAGATGGAGGGATTAATGAACAGATGGATGGACCAGTCTTAAGGTGGATGAGTGGAGAGATGGGTGGGTGGGTGGATGAATGATGGGTATGTGGATGGATACAAGGGTGCATGGAAGGACAGATGGATGGAGGGGAAGATGGATGGATTGATGGATGGAAGGATGGATGGGTGGACAGATGGGTGGGTGGATTCACATGAATGGATGCACACGTGCATGTGTGTATGGATGGATGGATGGATAGATAGACAGATGGGTGGGTGTATGAATGGACAAATGGATGGAAGTATGGGCATGAATGGATGGAACCAACCTAACCTCCCTTTAGTTAGTTATTGATCATGATGAATA
>NW_007734669.1:58834-59288 GCF_000696425.1 Galeopterus variegatus | reverse complement strand
GGGCATGAATGGATGGAACCAACCTAACCTCCCTTTAGTTAGTTATTGATCATGATGAATACTCATTCCATGTTGGTACATTCTATGTGCTGAAATATTATTATCTAAGGTTTGAGTTTACACACTAGTAAGTGAAATGGGCTTTACTTATCTTTCTGCACTAGTATAGCATTTAGAATGGAGAAAACATAAACCTCTCAAAATAAATTGGGTAGCATGGACTTGTTTTCCAGTATCTCATTTTAAACCTTGTAAGGATGCTAAAATGGGCTATGTTGGATTGTTGCTTCTCTAATCCGAGAGTCTTCGGTGAGGATTGTGTTCTGGGAGGCTCTGGAGACTGGAGCTGAAATGGGTTCTGGGGCGGTCCCCAGCAGCTGTGGGTGCTGGCATGTCCCCCTTCTCTGCCTGCCTCCAGCCATTTCCGCCCCCGCCTGTTGAGCTTCTGCCAAGC
>NW_007734669.1:56248-57559 GCF_000696425.1 Galeopterus variegatus | reverse complement strand
TCGGTGTTGCGCCCGCACCGCGCTCAGCCAGTGAGCGGGAACCGGTCTCCACATGGGAACCCTCGGCAGGAGCGCCACCACGCTCCCAAGTGGTGCACTCTCCAGTGCGCCACCGGGCCGGCCCCCCAACAGCATTTCTGAGTGCAGCTTCTGCCTTCAGATTGGGATCCAGCATACATAGCCATAACCGCACAGTCTCCTTTGTTCCTGGTGTGACTTCCAGGCTCCGACCTGATGGTTGCTTTCCTAGAAGAATCCCCAGCCCTGCAGAAAGCTGCCTGTCATCTCCCATCACCTGCCCCTGGTGCCCACACAGGAGCTCCCTTTTTAGCCAGTAACAGCTTGATGCCCACGGTGCTCTCTCCTTGCTTGATGCCCGCGGTGCTCTCTCCTTAGATGGAGACTTCCATGGCTTGTTCTGATACAGCAACCCACTCTGCGCCTTGGATCCTCTTGTCCCTCTTCTCAGTTGACTGTTCTTCTCAGAGCCTTCACCTTTGTCAGTCAACCTCAGTTGAGTTTGCACTTAACGGCATTCTTGCTTTGTCCAGAAACCCACCCTAATGCACAGACATTCATCGTCCAGCCCTGCTTCCCCTCTGCAGTGTTCTAGGAGAGTTCCAGCCCAGGCAGGGTTGAGGTGGCACAGGCATGCACTCGTGTAACACTGTCAGGATTGAACTGCTACTTACCTTAGTGGCATTCAGATTGGCAGAGTTGTTGGTCAAGCTTTCACTGGCTATTCTTGAGATGATCTTTGCTTTCTTTTACTTCTTGTGGCCCCTTGGTTCATTGATTAGTTAAGGTGCTTTCATCTTGATTCTAGAATCAAGTTCTAAAGTAGCAGCTCTTGGATCCCTGCTTCTTCAGTGGGACCCCATGTGTCACACTGTTTCATAGCTATTTTGTTGACTTTCCTGCTGTTCATGNAGTGGGACCCCATGTGTCACACTGTTTCATAGCTATTTTGTTGACTTTCCTGCTGTTCATGGGTGAAGTTGAACTTCTGCATCAAACCCGTGTGGTCACACTGTGTTAGAAACATGAGCATACCTCCCATGTGAATTATGAATATTGGCTTGGGGTTCCACCCTGCAGAAGATACCATCTGTAAGAGGGTGCCGTGGTGTTCTCGCCCAGCAGGGGTGGGTAACGTGCATAAACCGCATTGCAAAGTGGACAATATCAAACCTGCGTCACAGAGATGAACAGGGTGAAGGGTGAGCAAGCTGCTGTCTGATGATCTACAAGGATCCTGGCCTAGTCACTGTGTCCCTTCTTTGTCCCTCTAATTTTTGGAAACCCTGGAAA
>NW_007734669.1:51049-54375 GCF_000696425.1 Galeopterus variegatus | reverse complement strand
CACCCTCAGCAAAGTCACGCCACCCGTCATATTAAAACTAACATTGGCTTTATAGTTTTGCTTGCATGTAACTAGCAAGTTTGTCTTGTGTTTTATAGCCAAAGAGCTAAAAAATAAGGAAAATAAAGCATATTTTATATTTAGACATACTTAACAATATAATAAAAATAATTGAAGCCACATATTGAACTCATATGATTCCATTTATGTAAAATGTCTGGAACAGGCAAATCCTCAGAGACAGAAAATATATTAGTGGTTGCCAGGGCTGCAGAAGGGGGAAAATGGAGTGACTGCTGATGGGTACGGGGTTTCTTTTTGGAGTGATGAAAATATTATGGAATTAGATAGTGCTGATGGTTACCCACCTCAGTGAATATACTAAGAACAACTAATCTGTATACTCTCAAATGGTGAATTTTGTGGTATATGAATTTTATTTCAATTTTGTAAAAGTCTCAACACTGGGAAACCACAAGAAAATTTTTTAAAAGTTTGAAATGGGTCTGTGCATTAATTATCTCTAGCTCAGAGATCGACAGACTTTATTTTATTTTATTTTTTTATTATTATTTTTTGTCTTTTGTCTTTTTCCGTGTCCGGCAACGGATCGCAACCCTCAGTGTTGCCCCCGCACCGGACCGGGGACCGGCAACGGGATTGCAACCCTCGGTGTCGCTCCCGCGCCTCGCTCAGCCAGTGAGCGGGAACCGGTCTGTATGTGGGATCCGAACCCTCGGGCGGGAGCACCACCGCGCTTCCCAAGCGGCGCACTTATCCAGTGCGCCACCGGGCCGGCCCCAAGATCGACAGACTTTATAAATGGTCAGATGGTAAATACTTTCGGCTCTGAGGACGTAGCATCCCCGTTGTGACTCTTCACCTCTGCCGTTGAGCATGAGAGCAGCCTCGGCGTGCCCGGTTGCCCTTCCCCATCGGGCCTGGCAAGAGGAGCCTGCAGGATCCACTCTGTCCCACCATCCCTGGTAGCCACGGGGAGCCTTCTCATCCTCTGCTTTTCTTCCTACCCCCATCTGAAGCAGGAACCAAGGTGAGCAGAGCCTCGGAGCTGTGTGAGTCAGCTGTGTGTGCAGAACTCGCCCAGCCAGCTTCCTTCAGATCCCCCCGTGTCCCGTTAGCCAGCCCTGTCTCCTGTTTACCAGGCTCAAGTTGTCGCTGTATCTCTCAGTGGACCTGTATTAGCTCCTTGAGTAGAAGTGCAGAGTCGGTACCTTGCAGACTGTGTCTCTAAATAGGAAATCTCCCAGCTGTGGTGCACTTCTGCGTGCCCGTGCCCCAGTGGATCCCTCTCCACTCTGCTCGCTATATTCACCTCCTGTATACACACCAAAGTCCTCTTCTGGCTCTCTTCCTCCTAAGCAAGTCCTGCACATCCCTCAGGCTGCATCCCTTCCTTGGAGCACTGCTGGGATCATCTGCAGAGTCTGGATCTTACAGGTGTCGAGTGGTGTAGAACCAAGAAGGTTGAAGGATCTAGGTGAGAGTCACTTGGAAAAAGGTTAATGAGGGAGCAGAATAGCTCACTTCTTTGTTTTTAGGAATGAGATAAAGAATCACTAGACTCGCTGTTTCAAGTTCTAGGGAAGCAGATGTTGGGATGATTCAGCAGAAGAAAGGTTTATGTAACCATTGGTTTAAGCAGGGGTCAGCATACTATGGCCCTCAGGCCAAATCTCTGCCTGTTTTTATAAATAAAGTTTTATTGGCACACAGCCACACCTATGTGCTCACGGGTTGCCTGTGGCTGCTTTCCCTCTGTAATGGCAGAGTTGAGTCTTTGCAACATATGGCTCCTAGAACCGAAATTATTTCTTATCTGGCCCCTTAGGGAAAGGGCTTGCCAGCATGTTGGGTTTAGTAGTGGGATGTGAAGGATGGTCTACTATGAGTACGCTTCCAGGACAGGAAGCATGGACCTGAATGCAGCCTGTCTGTTTTCAGAGAGGCTTCTTTGTAGTATCTTGTGATTCTCTTGCAGCAGGATATCCGTTTCTCTGTCATTTTAATTTTAATCTTCCTTGTTTCTGGTGTGGTAGTTTAATGTGGGGAGTCTGCTTTATTCCCCCAAGAAAAGGGCCAGGCTTGTTCACAGCCTGAGAACATAGGGAATGTGGGGTGCTTTAAACACCAGGTCCTTTGGGATGCTCTGACTTGTCCGTGACAGTGTGGGTTAGGGAAGGCTGTCCTTGGACCACAAGGGCTGGGCATGCCACTCAATTTATGGGAAGTGACTCAGGAAAGATTAGAGGCTTCAAGGTGAGGAGGAAGAATTCCTTTGGAATGTAAGGGAGCTGGGGTGGTTATTTTATTCTGTTCCTTTTTTATTTGTGGGATTTTTCGAGGGCACAAATGTCTTGTGTCGATTAAAAACAGATTAGTATATACTTTATTACAAGTATTTATGATTTAAAACTTTTAATAGTATTAATACAGCACAATCTATGAAAACACTTGAGCATCTTATAAACCCTGATAATTATGCCTTGCTCTAAGAATCATGGATATATAGAAATCTAAATTATAAACCTTAATATTATAAAACTGCTTTCACTTTAGAAATAATTCATTGAGGGTCTTCTAAAAAAAAAAAAAAAAGGAGGGGCAGGTGATTCTCATAGAAGTAGAGAGTAGAATAATGGTCCAGGAAGCCGGGAGTGGAGAAGTGGGGGACTAATGAGAACAAAACCATGTTATCTACCCTGAGCGAGTCACTGTGCAGGACACACATGCATTGAAACACGATACACTGTGCCCCACCAATAGGTACAAGTACATGTTAAATATAAAAAATATTAATGGATTCTTAGAGCACAGCCAGTAGCCAGACCTTGGTTTCCAATACCCTTCTCCACTAAAAGAAACCAGGGCTCCTTGGAGGAATGGCTGATTCTACAGCTGGGGCAGGGAATGTACAAGATGAGCCTGGAGCATCTTGTCATGCCAGAAAGTAAGGACGTGCTCAAACACATACATAAATAAACCCAACAACGGCCACAGTGAGGGTATGTCAAAGGGACACAGGAGACGATAGTGACCAAAGCTGGAACTTAAATAACAAAGTAGTAGTGGATTATAACCCAATGTGTAAAATAAATCCATGAGCCCACGGAAATGATTGAATAAATTAATAAATGGAGGATAGGCAAATCTGCCATGTGGAAAAATTCCAAATAACTCCATCCTCCGGGAGGTAGAGCAGAACTCTCCACACCTTCAGTGCGGGCTGTGTATAGTGAGCTCTGCCTGAAGAGTACCATGCAGACAGGTGGGGGAAAGAGTAACAGTGTTGGGGAAAAACCTGATGC
>NW_007734669.1:48264-50489 GCF_000696425.1 Galeopterus variegatus | reverse complement strand
CAACAGAGGAACAGTTAATCTAGCAGATGGAGAGAACAAATCTATGGTTATCAGAGGGGGGAGGGGCAGAGAGGAAGATGGGTGGGGAGAGACTGGACAAGAGACATAAAGAATAAGTATGATTTGTAACAATGAAGATGCTAATAAAAAATGAATAAATAAAAGAAGAAATCAAACAGTTCCCAACTGATGGACATGCCTGAACAGGTCTCAAAACCATCAAGGGCATCAAAAACAAGGAAAGTCTGAGAAACTGTCTGTCTTAGTCTCTTCAGGCTGCTGTGATAAAGAACCTCAGACTGGGTGATTTATAAACAATAGAAATTTATTTCTCACAGTTTGGAGGCTTAAGTCCAAGGCACCAGCAGATTTGGTATCTGGTGAGAACCCACTTTCTAGACAGCCATCTTTTTGCTGTAATCTCACATGGTGGAAGGGGCGGGGGGTCTCTCTGGGGTCTCTTTTATAAGGGCACTGATCCCATCCATGAAGCTCCGACCTCATGTGTTCATCATCTCCCAAAGTCCCCACCTCCTAACACCGTCACCTTGAGGGTGAGGATTTCAACACATGAATTTTGGGGGGACACAAACATTCGGCGCATAGCACTATCACAGCAGAGGAGCCCAAATGAAATGCAGTACCTGGATGGGATCCTGGGATAGAAAAGGGACATTAGGTAAAAAGATCTGAATAAAGTGTGACCTTTAGTTAATATTAATGTACCAATATTGGTTCATTAAGAATTGTGATAAATATAGCATACTAATGTCACATATTAGTAATAGGGGAAACTGAGTATAGGGTATATGGGAGCTCTCTCTCCTGTTATTACAGTTTTTCTGTAAATCTAAAACCACTCTCAAGTGAAATGTTTATATAAGATTGTATTCCTATAATGCATCTGAGTTACTCAGTTTATAAGCATTAGGCTGAGGAGTAAGTATAATGAAGTATTTGACCAGCCACCAGATCCTTGCTGGATTACAATTCCAGGTGTGTCCATGCAGCAGACGTTGAGCATTTGGGACGTGGAGATGGCTGGTGCAGATGGTGCCCTGTCTTAGTGACAGGAACATGTACTTGGTGAAAGAATATGTGGAGATGGAAAATACTGGAAAGCATGTGGGCTTTGAAGTGGAAGACCCAAGCTCAAATCCTGCTTCTCAGTGTGATTGTATTGGCCAGCCCACTTGCTAACCTCCGGCCCTGGATGACAGGGAGGTTCATACAGCCTTTCTCGCAGACCTATTTAGATGCCTGATGGAGGTAGCATTCACATATTGGCACAGTGCTTCAGATCGAGTAGATGGGGGAGAAAAATGAAGTTACTTTTATTAAAACAGCAGTAATCCAGTAGCATGGGAGACGAGAGTTGTAAATAATTGCGATGAGGTTGGGATAAATTTAGAAGAGGTTAGACAGGTTGGAAAGAGAAATCCGTCCTCCACAGCTAAGCACAGGACTTGGTAGGGTAGGGGCTCTCCGGGTGGGAAGGGGCTGTTAGGAAGAGCAGTGCTGGGGGGTGGGGGGGTGGATGCTTCCTGTACAGAGGGCAGTGGCGCTGAGGTCTTTGGCTGTGTTAGGCATGGCGGTGGAGGCAGGGAATTTAAATAGGGATCATTGTGAAGCGATGATCATTGTGAAGCAATGAATTGGCTAAGTCGGGGTCAGCCTGCAACTGCTTTGTTTTCTTTGCTGAGAGCCTTGCACACAGGAGAACTTCTGGAAACACTTAGTTCGTTGGTTGATGGATTACATTCCTAATGAGTGTGTAATCAACCCAAGAATATACATAGACATAAAAGAGGCCACTGAATGTCTTCTTTTACTTGACCGTGTATTGCACACACTCTAGATTCTCTAGCATAGTAAATAAAGCTGCATAACATCAGTGCAGTAGGCTTTTCTACGTTTCCCCCATTTTAAAATATAAAACGGAAGACCCCCCAAGCCTTTGGGGGTTTAAAAGGACAAGACTTTTCGTGTTTAAGCATTGAAGTGTTGGGAATCTTCCCCCTGAGGTCAGAAGTTGCTGGTGAAGTCACAAGAAATACAAACGGAGCCTGCAGTCGTGGAGCTTAAAGTGGACGGAGCCTGCGTGAACTTGTCCCTCAGCGGGCGGCAGGCACAGACAGGCCAGCTGTTGTGAGCGTGTCTTCGGGACTGTGCTGTAGGCAGCGAGATCCCAGGGCTGCAGGTCCCTGAAGCACATCGCCGCCCTC
>NW_007734669.1:42809-47570 GCF_000696425.1 Galeopterus variegatus | reverse complement strand
GTAATAATGCCTGTGCTGTTTGTCAGGGGCTTGCAGTTCCCAGTGCCTCTTTTGTTCTGCTGTCTCGAAGGGCAGGTTGCTCGTCAGCTCGCAGTGCCTTGGGTAAGAGCTGGCGAAATCTGCAGACATTATCATTGTTTATTATTCTGCCTGAAGATGAAAAATAATGCAAATTGGGGTGCAGGTTCCTGCTGGTGCTCTGCGGGCAAACACGTATGTGCGTGGCACGCTCGCCTGTGCATGTGTGCTTGTGGAGACATGCGATTGTCGCAGCTTTGGTTTGCACAGTTGGCAGCAAGCACGTTGGCACTGGAAGGCAGAGCATCTCAATACTGTGTTCCAGGCTAGAGGCCGTAGTGCCGTTGTAACTGCCCATGGGACTGAGCCCTTGGTATGTGGGACCAGTGCCCCGTGAGCTCGGCAGACAGGTCACCTGAATGGCTGGCTTCAGGACACCAGCATGCCCTGAAGACCTGTCTGCCTGCTGTGCCTTTTCTTTCTCAACAGCGGTGAGAAGCAGGCATTATAACAGCTGGGGCATTGAACGTGGACATTGAAAAGAAAGGGTGAGTCAGCCACATCCACATGAAGGAGAAAAAGGCAGTGGAGTCAGGTGTGCATGTGTGGTCATGAGAAGTGCTCCACGGGTGCATTCACACACAGCCTGCTAATTACAGGGAAAAAATGTAAATGGAGAAAATGGAATCGCTGTGGTTCTTAGCATTTTTCTACTTCTTTTATTTTGCTGTCTTTGGTGTGATTGTGATCATTTGGAGGCATGCTATTTCTTGAAGGGTTTTACTGTATATGTACTTTTTTCTTTTTGCCTTTTATGTTGTGATAAAAGAAACAGATTATTATTTTTGGCCATATTTCTAAGTGATTGAAATGCCTTTGCTTTACAAAAGGATACCATTTTCACAGGGCAATTGCTGCATAGATATGTGTGTATACGTACACACATATACGTACACACACACTCTCTCTGTTTGGGTCTGTATTTACATACTCGCATGAGTAGGTGTCATTTTGAAATGCATGTTTAATGGCTGTGCTAGTTGAAAGGTAAAAAACAAGAAGGAATGAGAAGAAAGATTGTCAGAAATCTACCAGGCAGCATTTATTACTAAACAGACTACTGCCTTATTGACTGTCCTTTAAGATTTAAAAAACGAATTAATGAAAAATAATATTTTAACATGTCATGTAAAAACTGAAGATTTGATGAATGATTGGCATATTTCTTTTTCATGCAAAATAAAAACCTTTGAGGGCATATTCTACGAGCATTTTTGGTGATTTTGTT
Source organism: Galeopterus variegatus (assembly GCF_000696425.1). Taxonomy (NCBI): domain Eukaryota; kingdom Metazoa; phylum Chordata; class Mammalia; order Dermoptera; family Cynocephalidae; genus Galeopterus; species Galeopterus variegatus. The sequence goes on along the minus strand of NW_007734669.1, from coordinate 46,264 downwards.
CCTGAAAAGTATTGCATGGATGGTGAAAGAGGGATATGTCTATCCTTTCTTTTGTCATGCATAGTGGAAAAGACATTTTGTACTTTTTCTCTGTCTCTCTCACACACACAAACACACACACCCACACCCCCTAAGAAAAAATGTGCTGGGGAATTCTCAGTCCTAGAGGCATGAACAAAACACACACAGAAGCAGTTTTTACAGAGAGCACTGGAAATAACCATACACGTTGGTGTTAACATGTAGGCTGCAGAAGCTTCTGCTGCCCTGCTGGACTAACAGATGATCCTGGTACGTGCTGTAACTGCTGTCTTTCGGCACTGACTGGCCACTGCAACCAAGTCTGCCTTTGGATTTTGGAGGTTGGGAAAGGTGATGTTCTATGTGGCCTTTGGAACACATTTCCTTTACTCTTCACTACTTGTTATTCTTTACATCTTTTATACATTAAAATTTAAGATCAGGCCGTCATTTTTGCGTCCACTCTGATCAACCCATCTTTCCCCCCGTCCTTGGACACTCGTGTTTTCTAGCTGGACTTTCCCAGAGCAGTTTAGATAACCAGGTCATTTCTGGGAGTCTTGTACACATCCCTGGATGTCTGAAGAGATCCTAGAGTTATTTCATTATTTGCCTTTAAAAAATATTTGCAGAACTCTTTTTTGACATTCCTGAAAGTTCACGAAAACTTTTCATATAAATATATCTTGGGTCTCACAGTGTGGATACCGTCTTCATTTTACAGTGAAGCAAACTGGGGTTAAGTGGCGGTTCCCACAGCTAGTTAATGGAAAGCCCTTGAATGCAGTTTGACTCTTTTTCTATGGGGTGAGTTCCTGCTAACCAATGTGGAAAGGTCCTTCAGGTAGGAATGGCCTGATTGTAGAACTGGTACAAGATGCCAGAGCTCTTCTCTTACGTGCTTTCACACCCTATGCAGTGCACTCGTGGCGCAGTGAGAGGGAATTTCAGTGTGGGCTTCCGGGGACTGTAGTGCTGAGACCCACTAACTGTGCTGAGAGACAGGGGCATGTGTGCAGTGAGGCCTTGCAAGTCATCCAACCTTTCTGACCTTCTGTTTCTTCATACACAAAATAAGGAGCTTGGATTGAATTTGTTCGAAGGTCCCTTTCAGCCATAGGCATTTTTGATTGTTAGGAAGAGAAATCAGGGACTTGAATTCCCCTTAAAATTGTGCATCCAGCCCCATGAGCTGATTCATGGTTGTGTTGTTTTGCATGTTTGCCATCATCGTTTATGTGAACAAAAACATATAAATATACATGAGACACATGTGTAATGTCTTTGATACCCATTTACAAAAAAAATAGCTCTTATCAGCAGCATAAATGTGAGTGAGCACAGTGCTGGGGTGGCCGAAGGCCCCGAGAGCCTCAGCCTGCCTGCCTTCCTCTCCCTCTCTCTTCCTCCTCATCCTTCCATCCTTCTCTCCTTCCTCCCTGTTAGAGAGCATTTGCTGGGACCTGCTTTGTGCCAGGCATCGTGTTGGGCCCTGTGTTCCAGAAGTGCACACAGTCATTATAGCTAGGAGGAGAGGTACTAAATGAAAACAACACAGATTAATAAGTGCTTGCTGTTTGGGGATAAACAGGTAGAGGTGAAATACTGTGCGAGTTCAGAAGGAAAGTATGTGTCCACAGGAAGGTTGCATTTCATTTGGATTTTCAGAACAGGAAAGGTTTCTGTGGGGAGGGGTCCAAAGAGTGCAAATCAGAGCAGAGATAAGGGGACTACAAGGTGTGTGCAGGTAGGGGAGGGGCTTTTGCAAAAGCGAATGCTGCAGGCACACAGGTCCCCAGCGGAGGGGAGCCTGCACAAGCAGAGCAGCAGTCTGGCCGGCATTTGGGAGGTAGCCAGGCAGGGGGGCTGGAAGATTTGGGGAGAGGATGAAGCATATCTGTACTTCCCATGCTCTGGGAGTCCATGGGTCCAGGACTAACCCGTGTGTGTGTGTTTGTAAAATCAAATATGTAGAGGAGAGAGAAAGACAGGAGATGACCTTCAGGAGTCTTCCACCACAAAGAACACTGGAGCCCTCTGGAGCAGTTAGCTCAGGATGGCTTTGCTCTCAGAACATTGACCTTGGAGAGTTGTAAATAGATTCACCCTCTAATTTGTTGAAATGGGGTGTTTCCCTACTGTCATCTCAGTATAATTTGATTTGTAGTGTTAAAGAATTTTAATCTTTTACATGTGCTGTATAAAGTTGGGCATCCTTGCAGACAAGAATGCTGACTCAAGGGGGAACTACCGGGAGGGATGGAATTGTATTTGGGCTTGATTGTGGTGGTAAATGCACTACTCTGTATGTTTACCCAAACCCATCAGACAGTGCACCCCGAATCAGTGAATTTTAGGGTATGTGACTGATACCCTGATAGAGTGGGGTAGGGGGAGGGGAATAATAGTGGTGAAACTGTTTTACATAATATGAAAACCTTCTAGATACATCGCTAGGTTTCTAGGAATTCACATGTTTTGTGGCTCAGAAGAGCGTGCAGATGTGGGGAGCGAGGATTAAGGCGAATCCAAACCCATACGTTGCTTGTTACCTTGCACTAACATAGTAAAGAAAGCTTTAAGCTTTTGTCAGTAGTAGATTATACCTAATAAAAATAATACAACCTAGATGCTTCTAAAACTGTTATTAAGGTTAAATGAAAATGTCTGCCACAATAAATTTTATCACAGTGACTCAGATCTGATTTTCTCTCTTTTAATCTGAAGGAATATAGTAGTGAAAAAAAATCAGCTAGTGTGCTGTAAACCACTGGGAATCTTGGCATAACATCCAGTTAGGACACCAATGGTATGCATATCGAATTTCAGAAGCAGATACCCTGATACGCTCAGGAGTTTTATTTCCTGCCTGCCGCCTCCTCACAAAAAAATTCCCTGTGTATATATTGAAACAGGAAGCCAGACGGAGAATCAGCAAGATCACTGGATCCTTACAGCATGAACAGTGGAATGACCAATCATGTTAGTTACCTTGCTGCATAACAAACTACCCTCCAAATTAGTGACTTAAAACACTGATAAACATTTGTCCTCTCACACAGTTCCCAAGGGTCTGGAGTTAGGGAGGGGTGTAGCTGGTGGTTGTGTCTCAGTATCTCATGAGGTCGCATTCAACATGTTGGCCATGGTGGCCATTATCTAAAGGCTTGCCTGAAGCTGGAGGAGCCACTTCCAAGAAGGCACAGATGTGGCTGTTAGTGGAAGGCTTCAGTTTCTCCCCACACAGAGCTCCCCAGAATGAGTGATGCAAACCAGAGCAAGGAGAAAGTTGCAGTGTCTTGTAAGATCTAGTATCAGAAGACACACATTGTCACTTCTGCCATACATTTTTTAAATCACTTGATTGGTGTATGATCGATATATAAAGAGGTTGTACGTAATTAATGTATCCAACATGACGAGTTTGGAGATTA
>NW_007734669.1:40470-42395 GCF_000696425.1 Galeopterus variegatus | reverse complement strand
TCAGCCAGTGAGCGGGAACCGGTCTGTATGTGGGATCCGAACCCTCGGACGGGAGCGCTGCTGCGCTTCCCAAGTGGTGCACTTATCCAGTGCGCCACTGGGCCGGCCCTGCCATACATTTTTTAAATCACTTGATTGGTGTATGATCGATACATAAAGAGGTTGTACGTAATTAATGTATCCAACATGACGAGTTTGGAGATTAGTATAGCACATACTGTGAAACCATCACCATGATCAGTGCATAAACATATTCATCACCTCCGAAAGTTTCCTCCCACCCACGCTGTTGGTTTTTTGTTTTTGGGGGGTTTTTTGGTGATGAAAACACAACATAAGATCTGTCCTCTTAGCAAATTTTTCAGTATACAGTACAGTATTGTTAACTATAAGCACCATGCTATCCAATAGATCTTCTAGGACTTATTCATCTCATATAACTGACACTTTCTACCCTCTGGCTAATACCTCCTTGTTTCCCCTTTTCCTCATCCCCTGGCAACCACCACTCTACTCTCAGTTTCTGTGAGTCTATTTTAAATTCCTTATATACGTGGGATTATGTGGTATTTGTCGTTCTGTGTATGTTTATTTCACTTAGCCTAATGTCCTCCAGGCTCATCCATATTGTCACCAATGGCAGGGTTTCCTGTCCTTTTAAGGCTGAGTGGCACCACACTGTATGCCTGTACCACAATTTCCTTATCCGTTCATGAGTCAATGACATCTAGGTTGCTTCCATTCTTGGCTAGTGGGAAACGTGCTGCAGTGAGCATGGGACTGTGCTGTGTTCAGTTTGTTAGAGGTGTGTCACAAAGCCCCCGCCTACACTTAAGGGGAGGGGAATTAGGCTCCACATTATTGAAGGAAGAAGTTGCAAGGAATTTGTGGGGACATATTTTAAAACCGCCACACACGTGCTCTGAGTTCTTATCTTTGCCTTCTCTTTGTTACTTAAGATGGCAGAAAGACATCTATTGTATAGTAGGTATAATTAACGTGAATAAAATGCACAGATCTTAAGTAGTTAGTTCTATGAGTTTTGATAATTTTATACAATTTGTAATCAAAATAAGTTCCAGATAGTTCCTTCATGCCCTTTCTTTCCAATCAAACCCTCCTCCCACAGCAGTCACTCTCTGATTTGTGACTTAGTCAGTCTTGCCTGTTCCTGAGCTTCATGTAAATGGGATTCTGCACTTGCATTCTTTTGTGGCTGGCTGCTTCCTTCAGTGCAATGCTTCAGGGACCCTTTACACTGATGCATGCCTCGGTAGTTCTTTTAATTACTGAGTAGTATTCCCTGTGTGAATACACCACAGTTGGTTTATCCACTCACCACTGGTGTTTGTCTCATATGAATAAGGACTTGCATTGCAATTTCTTGTGGTAAGCACCTTGAATTGATGGCACAGCTGGGCCCTAGGGCAGGTGTGTGAGGAGTCTCCTCCCTTGTGCAGTTTCACCGGGAAGCAGAGTGGCCATTGTCTTTTCTTTCTGTGAAGGGCTTGATACTGTCTAGAGTTAATTTCATTTAGGTTTCTTAGTATCCTCAGCTCTCTGATGAGGGATGTGTATGTGTGTGTTCGTTCCAGTAAAACTTTATTTATATAAACAGGCAGCAGTGGGGATTTGGCCCTTGGTCTCTGGTTTAACGACCCCTGATCTAGAAGGCAAGACAGATACTAATTTTTAAAAAAACACACACAAATGTTTATAGCTGCTCATTTTGATCAGCACTATGAAGGATATAAAGAGAATGCTATTCTCTATGAGAGGGGACAGGAGAGATTTTACTTAAGCAGGGGGCTTAAAAGCTATGACTTTATAACGTTCCTGGCCTCTTTGTAGTTGCTAGTGGGAGGAATGGTCTGCATGTGAACCAGAGAGAAACTGTACAGACCATCATTTGAAGTCATTACAGT
>NW_007734669.1:34304-39470 GCF_000696425.1 Galeopterus variegatus | reverse complement strand
TGAGTAGTATTCCCTGTGTGAATACACCACAGTTGGTTTATCCACTCACCACTGGTGTTTGTCTCATATGAATAAGGACTTGCATTGCAATTTCTTGTGGTAAGCACCTTGAATTGATGGCACAGCTGGGCCCTAGGGCAGGTGTGTGAGGAGTCTCCTCTCTTGTGCAGTTTCACCAGGAAGCAGAGTGGCCATTGTCTTTTCTTCCTGTGAAGGGCTTGATACTGTCCAGAGTTAATTTCATTTAGGTTTCTTAGTATCCTCAGCTCTCTGATGAGGGATGTGTATGTGTGTGTTCGTTCCAATAAAACTTTATTTATATAAACAGGCAGCAGTGGGGATTTGGCCCTTGGTCTCTGGTTTAACGACCCCTGATCTAGAAGGCAAGACAGATACTAATTTAAAAAAAATCACACACAATTGTGTATAACTGCTCATTTTGATCAGCACTATGAAGGACATAAAGAGAATGCTATTCTCTATGAGAGGGGACAGGAGAGATTTTACTTAAGCAGGGGGCTTAAAAGCTATGACTTTATAACGTTCCTGGCCTCTTTGTAGTTGCTAGTGGGAGGAATGGTCTGCATGTGAACCAGAGAGAAACTGTACAGACCATCATTTGAAGTCATTACAGTTAGAAGAGAGGGCCTGGCCCTGGCTTAAGAAGCCTTTCTGGCTGGAGGGTGTGGATGGTTTCTCCAGGCCTGGCACCAGAGAGCACTCACTCTCACCATTTTAGCAGATGGTGATGATTTATTTTGGGAAGGACATGCCAAGCCAAAGATTAAAACGTCAGGAATCAGCTTTCAAAATCCAAATGCAGTGGATAGAAAAGTAATTTGGGAGAGAGGTTCTGTAAAGCAGAGATTCCCGGTGCTGGCTTGACATTCAAATCGCTTGAAGGCTTTCCCTGAAGTACAGATTTGCAGGCATGTCATCCCTCACGGTTCCCTACCTCTGCCCCGGCCTGGCCTTCTGATCAAGTAAGTTTGAGCAGAGCCCAGCTCCCAAGCATCAAATCTTGGGACCAGAAATGAGGTTCTTCAGCCACAGGAACAAGAGAGGCTTGGAACAGATTCTGAGAACGTGGTTTCTGAAAGCACAATCAGATTGGGTGTTTGAGGGTCCAGCACAGATTATAATCTCCAAATCTAGGCATTTTCTATTATTGGACACTAACCCCTCAAGAAATCAGTGCCTGTAAATTTGGTTTTGGATCATCTGTGAGTGGAATTTCCCTTTCAGTGTATTCTCTCTCCTCCTCCCCCTTTGACCACAAATGATTGTTCAGTCTCTAATTCAGCTTCATTACTGCTTTGCCGTCTGAGTCCCTGCAAGCAAAAATAAAACCCAAAGGAAGCAGCAAATGTCTTTATCCATCTGTGAGGACATTGAAGAAATAAAATTCATCCTAAAGTAATTGCTTTTCCTGCATGGCATTAGAATCGTGGAAGAGGGAGGCTGTCTGGGGCTGGCCTGGAAAGAAAAGCTTTAGCCAAGACATTTCAGTAAAAGAAATGGCTGAGTTGAGGACAATTCCAGCTGTGTCCTCCCTGAAGGTGGTTTTACAAGACAGAAAGGTTGGAGTAGACCTTTTGGAAACGTCTCTCTCCTTTGCCACCATTAGTTTATCTGTTCGTTTGGCAAGTATCATTTCCATGTCTGAAAAGTGGGCATACGGAGGACAGTCAGATGGCCTGTACCTTCCAGGCACTCATGGTCTGGGACGTCCTGCAGTAAATTGGTATTTCTAAGAAGATAGTGGTCAGTGCCATTATTCCTGGTTGTCCATGCTATTTAAAACGTTTCTGATGCGTTTCTGTCCATTCATTCATCAGCTGGCCCAGTAGCTGGTTGATTGCCTCTCCTGGGCTCCAGTGCCTTCCCCACGGTCCCTTTTTCCCATCTCATTTGGCCTTTATGGGGTGCTGTGTTTACACTTCACCAAGAGATGAGTGTCTGTTAAGAACTGCCCGGGGCATAGGAAGGATGGTGGAGATGCCAGGGGCTCTTTTGGGAGACTGTTTGCATGTCCCGCCTTCTCAGCAGCCTGACCCCGTCCTGAGGCTCAGTGGCCTGGTCGTTCTTCAGCTCCAGACACCCTGACTGGCGGTGTGTTGTACGTCTCTCCAGGCTGAAGGGCAGAGAAGCTCTCTGTGGTTCCTAATAAATAACTCATCACTTTACAAAATCATTTTTATTTACGCCCACAACCAGTGGAGGTACGCTTTCTAAATACCAATCTCAAACTGTAAACGATGAACTCGGGTTAACACTGGTGTTATGGAACATTCCACATTCCACGTTCGGGCAAGTGTGACTCTGCCTGGAAGGCAGCCACTCTGGGTCTTCCCGCAGTTGACTCACGAGAGAATTGTGCTCTGTGCAGACAGCTTGGGTCTGGGAGCCCAGCTTTGAAGCAGGAGCTCTCAAGGTTGTTTCTTGTCCCTCACAGATACAGGAACTGTCCCTTGCTATTTTTGACAGCACGCTGGTGTGTGACACGTTTGTGCGCAGCGTAAGTCAGCATTTTGCATCGTGTTTAAGTGAAAGGAGGAACTGCCTCAATGTTACTATCCAGTGGAAGCTTATTCCCTCTGTCTCCCTCTCTTCATTGTTAAAATGAGGCAGTTCCATTGCCCAAAGTTGTATTTGGTGCCCTTTGTACTTACAGTTGCCTCTGACCAGCTGGTTGGGCCACCTTGGGGATGCCCTTCCTGCCTGGGCAGCTCTGCCTTGGGTGTGTTGTGTTGTTTTGGGAGGGGGGTGTGTATGGTGTTGGTGTCACCAAGGCCTGCCCCCAGCTGTGCTCCACTGGGGATGAGCCCTTTCGTCTTAGATGCTCAGCACGGTGCCTGGCTCACAGGAACACACAAATCCTTCTAGCACGTCATGGGCTTCATCTGCTCTAACTCCCCCAGCCACCCATGTGGTATGGCCTGGGATGATCTGGTAGAGATGAGGAATAACACTTCCTGAGACATGGTCGCTTGCCTGATGTCACATAGCTGGGACACGATGGAAGTGTCTGCCCAGTGAAACCCCAGAGCAGATGTCGCTAGTACTTTTACAGAGTCCTCAGATACCTGAGTGCATGGCGGCAGCATTAGAGCAGGCTGGGCCCTGCCCCCATGCCGTCATTGACACCAAATATATTAGGAAAGGAGTACACCTGGGTGTGTCTTTATGTCATCTGAAAGACTGGGAAGTTCTCCCCTCCTGCTTGGTGAAGATAACTGTGAACCCTATTTGCAAAGCAGTGGTGAATTCATTAGCTATTACGGAGCAGTACAAAACAGTTTTTAGTATGTTGGGAACGTTGATAGGCAAGGTCATTTCACTGAGAACTTAGCTGCATCTTGGAAACCATGCAGCTTTTCTTCTTAATGTTCTTCACAGTGACTTAAAACAAGTGCAGTCTGTAGGGCGTCTAGGTGAAAGTATAATATAATGTATGTAATAAATAGATGCCTGCAAGACACCGAAGAAGACAGAGCCCAGCTACCTGCCCTCTGTAGAGGCTCTTACACTCGACAGCCCATTGGTGCCTGGAGGGAGGTGAGCGCTACAGTAATTAGAGTCCAGTGCCAGCATGAACTGGGGCTGGGCAGGGCTGGCAAAGCTGGAGGCTTGCGTGATAAGGAGCCAGCTGTGTGTCTTGGAAACCATGCAGCTTCTCTTCTTAACGTTCTTCACAGTGACTTAAAACAAGTGGAGTCTGTAGGGCGTCTAGGTGAAAGTATAATATAATGCATGTAATAAATAGATGCTTGCGAGACACCGAAGAAGACAGAGCCCAGCTACCTGCCCTCTGTAGAGGCTCTTACACTCGACAGCCCATTGGTGCCTGGAGGGAGGTGAGCGCTACAGTAATTAGAGTCCAGTGCCAGCATGAACTGGGGCTGGGCGGGGCTGGCAAAGCTGGAAGCCTGCGTGATAAGGAGCCAGCTGTGTTGGTGTGGAGGCAGGGAGTGGGAAACAGAGACCCAGAGAAGTAGGACCAGACTCTTCAGGGAATTTGGCAGGGAGACGTGGGATCTGGAAATAAAACCAACACCTCACATTTAGACCTGGGGCTGCTGTCTCCATAGTGGGATCAAAAACCTGGATGTGAATAACAGCGATGCTGATAGGATTTCAGGAGCATTTGATTTGTCTTTCCTACCAGTGATTTCTGTCCTGTCCTCTTCAGATTGGTTTTGTTTGGCTTTGCAGTCCTGTTCCTGACCATCCACTGCCACGCGCCCCTCAGCAGCAGCCAGCCCATTGAGAAGAAGGTGGCCAGGCTCCACTTTGCAGGGCGCGGAGCCTCTGCTGCTTGGAGCCCCTAGCCCTCTCCCCTCTCCTTGGTAACATGTCCTGAGCATGTTTTGCATGAGAATGAGCGACCAACCCAGTCAATTGGACTCGAGAATGCAGCTGCCTTTTTTATCTTCCTTTGTGTGATTAACTCCCTGCTCCAGTGTGTTCCCAGGAGCCTGCGCAGAGACGCAAAGTTCTTAAATCATCTCAATGTTTCCACCTCTGGATCTTGCCATCACCATTTATTTTCTCCTTAAGAGTACAAAAAAGCGATATATGTGCATATACAGAGGCACACGTCTGCACACATGCACAGCATAGACAAGCACATAGTACACACAGTGTACACAACACACCCACACACAACATAACACAGACACACATATGCAACATATACCTACTCAGAGATGTATATCTGTGCACATACACAATACAGACATGCCACATACACACTCACCATCCGCATTGTCTACACGGTAGTGTCTTGGAACCTGTTAGAAATGTATTGGAATATGACCCCAGCAGAGCCCCAAATTCCCATTTTTGGTCCCTTTTTACATTTGTGTCTGTGACCGTGACTTCCGGGATTCTTATTCCTGGTAGAATAAAAATCAATTAGTGATTTTACAGCTTTGACTTGGCAAGTTGAGGGATGGGGTAGTCAAGAAGAAAAGGGGTGGGGGACAAAGTTGCTCCTGAAGTTGCTGTGCTGATGTGAATCTGAATGAAGTTATATGTTGGGATGCGGGCTGTGCACCACGCTTCTTCTAGAGTGAGCAGTGAAACAGCAAGCGCTGTGCCTTGGAGAGCAGAGTGCCCTAAACCCTGCATTGTTACCCCTTTAATGAGACAGGAAGGAGTCCG
>NW_007734669.1:31714-33000 GCF_000696425.1 Galeopterus variegatus | reverse complement strand
AGGAGACTTTCCCCTGAGGTCACAGCAAGACTGACATCCACAGGGCACTCGATTCACAGTGCAGCAGACTGGATGGCATTTGTACATCATAACGCCCAGACCACCAGCAATCATGTCCAAATTGCTCCCAGACGTGAGTTTAGAGGCGGGCGCATCTCCCAGGCTTCCAAGCCAGCCCCGGAATAAGGAGGTTCCTGTGCGCTGGGTCCGGGGAAGGTCTGTTCTGCTTGTTGGTTAATAGCTTGCGTCTCTTAATGGTGCTTGTGCTTACCTACTGGGTCTCCATTGGCTGCCCTGGTTCAGGTCTCCTTTAACTACTCAGAGGTCATCTAACTAAAAATAGCCCTTTTCTTAAATCAGAGGCTCATTTTATAACTTTCGGGTCAGAAGACCCGGTGTATCAGTAAAGGCACAGGCTGACTTGTTGCAAGTTTGACAGTTGCTAGCACATGAGCTTCATTCAGCCACAGCACGGATAAACAGGCATGCTTGTGTATGCATGTGCATGTAAGCATGCACGTGTGTACATGTGTTGTGATAGAGTGGCGGAAAGATCTGTGAGTGACAGCCGCCTCCAGAAGAAATTGCATTTTTCTCATTTTTCATCATACACTACTGATTCAAAAGTTTTTATTAATGAATTGACTTGTAACCCATCATAGAAAGTCCTACCCCTTTGTATATGGCAATTTCCCATAAGCCACATAAAAATATTGTGACTTTTAATAAATATTTCTGGATACAGCCATATGTGAAAGTTTTTACGAACATAATGTTTTATAAAATTTTCGTGTAGTATTTTTTGGTAAAAAAAAAATGCAGTTTGTGTGTACATGTGTGTGTGAGTCTATACCTGATGCGTGTGTGTGTCTCCAATAGGTCATGTTCTGGTGCGTGACATGCGGCTATATATGGCTTCATGTTGTCCAGTGTGTGTTAGGAATTGCAGTGGGGGCAGTGGGGCAACGTCTACGGATTTCACTCCTTACAGTGACTGGCTGGGCTTATCCAGGGGCGCTCCCTTGCCGGGTGAAGGTGTTGCTTGGGATCGCTGGCTAATCTGTACTCGTTCTTCTGTAGACAAGCAGATGCCCAGCGTCGGGAAGGCAGTTCAGGAGCACAGCCGTCCGGGAGCACATTCTCGGAATCACCTCGCACCCAGGAAGCCCCAGAGCTGCCCCGGGAGGGCCCGGGCCGAGCGGGGACCCTGCCTCGCGATTATCGATACTCGGAGGAGATCGCGCCGGCAGATTCGCCCCCGCCCGCCCGGGGACAGGAATCGCAGC
>NW_007734669.1:23473-31137 GCF_000696425.1 Galeopterus variegatus | reverse complement strand
CAGCCCCTCCGTGTCCAGCAGTGCCCAGCCCCAGGACGCCCCGACGGCTGCCTGTCAGCGTGACAGCCAGCATGTGAGCGGGGACACGCCCTGTCCTCAGCCAGAAGCTCCGCTCCCTTGCACGCACCTGCACCTGCACGCAGCCGCCATGGAGACGTCTCGCTCCCCTTCTCCGCAGTTTGCCCCCCAGAAGCTGACAGACAAGCCTCCCCTGCTCGTCCAGGATGAGAGCTCCAGCAGGTATCCTCCCGTGATGGGGTGTCCTCCCATCACGCCTTCTTCCATGGGTCTCCATGTGGGGGGTTAGGCTGGGCCTTAACTTCATTCAGCTGAAGACACTGGATTTAATGTTGGTGCTGGGGGATCACTACAGGGAGGAAAAGCCACAGCTCCTGTGACCAGGTGATTTTAACTCACTGGGGGTCTGCCCCTTCCCAGAGGGAAGAAAGGGGGATGTGAAGTACAGGGTGTACCATTCCCCTCTCCTTCACGAGCGGCCAGTGTGCATTTATGTCTGCATTTACCCACAGGCCTCTGCAGACTAGGGACACAGGTTTTCCTATACATGTAATATTTGTGATTGGAATCAGGGTTAACCTAAGCAGGAAACCTTTAGGTGAAATTGTTTTTCATAATGCCCAATATTTTTATACACCTTTTTTTCTGGATTTTTATTTTTTTTTTAATGTTAAAAGGCTAGGTGGGTATTCACCTTTTATTAAAGCACGAGAAAAACTGATCACATCCCATGGTGCTGTCGTGAGAATTTTAGGCATGGACTTGTCCTGTCCTTTGAGACGTTCATGGATGTCATCAGGCTGACCGTTCAAGAGCACTGAATGTTTAGCTTTTTTCATAAAATTTTTATCATGTGAAATATTTATTATATGAGTGCCTTTGAAGAACCGAGAAGTGGAAGAAGTAGGGAATTTTCATCTCACTCTTTACAGCAGTGGTTCTCACCCTGGGGGATGAAGAGTGATTTGGGCCTCCAGTGGATGTCTGGTGATGTCTGGAGGCAGTTGTTGGGGGATGGAGAAGGGATGCTACTGGCGTCTAGTGGGTGGACAGCAGGGATGCTGCTCAGCATCCTACAATGCACAGGACAGCCCTCATGACAAAGACTTATTGGACCCCAAATGCCCATAGCACCTAGGTTGGGAATCCTGCTTTCAAGACAAAGTGTCTGGCACAGTAGCCACTAATCACATGTGCAGTGTAAATGCAGGCTGATGAAAATCAGATAAAAGAAATTGAGTTCCTCACCTGCGCCAGGTGTGGCTAGTGGCTGCCATACTGGATAGCACAGATTACGGGTATTTCCATCACCACAGGAAGTTCTATTGGACCTCACTGCTCTGGAGTCTCGAGACTTTTTTTTTTTTTTAACAGTGAAAGGACATTATTGATACTGTCCTGTATTCCAAGTGTGGCATCACAACTACAGCTTTATCTGTGGTCCTAAACTGTGCTTTATCACTTAAAATGTAGATATCACTTAAATATTTTTTCAATTGGTAACATTGTTAGTTCTGGAAGAAAGGTCTTAGTCCATTCAGTCTGTGATAATAAAATACCATAAACTGGGTGGCTTATAAACAGAAATGCATTTCTCATAGTTCTGGAGGCTGAAAGTTCAAGATCAAGGTGTGGCAAATTTGGTGTCTGGTGAGAGCCATTTTTTGGTTCATAGACGGTGCCTTCTCGCTGTGCCTTCTCCACAGCGAGACAGGGGTGATGGAGCTCTCTTGGGTCTCTTTTATAAGGGCACTAATCCCATTCATGGGGGCTCCACTCATGACCTCATCACCTCCTAAAGGCCCCTTGTCCTATTACCATCCCATTGGGGTTGAGGATTTTAATATGAATTTTGGGAGACACAAACATTCACACCATAGCAGAAGGAAAAGCAACAGAGAGGTCTGTGTGGTGCGTAAAGGTGTGATATCTTTGCAGTCGAGTCGGCCTAGGTCCCCTCTGTGTGCCATCAGGGAACTAGTGTGACCGCAGTGCTCTCCGTTGAGGAACTTGCTTGGTGTGGGCTCCAGGAGGTGGGTGGTATTCTAGTGAGTGTTGGTTTTCTCACTCTATCTCCTCTGTGGGTTGAGAGGGACTTTAACAAGCAGTGACAGCACTTGCTGAGGAAGCTGAGGAGGAATCTTTGGGCATTAGCATTATTAGTATTCCCATCTGACGTCCTTAGGGGCTACAAAGGTGGTTTTACCCTACTTGTCAGGCTCTGATGCTGTCCTTGAACCTGTGTCCGCTGCCGTATAGGCACGTGCAGTGTTCTGGGTGGGCGCTTGGAGCAGTCCCTGTGTTCTCTCTATTCTTTTCCGGGAATGCAGTCAGCAGATGGCAGCAGTGCCACCCACGAAACTTGATACCAGGGAACTCGCTCATAATGCACTGAATTAAATGTCACCGCCCCCAAGATGTGTGCTGTTGGTCAGTCCTGGTATGAAAACATGGAATCCCAATTACCTGTCACCAGGAGTCCTCCACTCTATCTGCAGGCAAGGGACTGGCTGCGGCGTGACCTCCTCAGCAGCCTCAGCTCAGGGGCACTCTCCTGGTCCTGACCTACAGTGACTGCCTTGATTTCCTGAGCACTAGCCACCAGCCTGTCTCTGTGTCCCTCCTTTCTGTTTCTCTCCATCTGTTGCATGTACGGCCCGTGCCAGGCACCACAAATCCCACAGATATTTCTTGAGCAGCTCAGCAGTAAGAATGCAGAGAAGGAGAGAACAAAACGTCCCTGCCCTCTGAGTAGTCACTCATTCCAGATAAAAATGTATCCGTGCCTGTCCTAAAACCAGCAAGCTTACTTTTAAACCTTTTAAAATTCTCTGAGGTTTTTGATTGTGTTTAGTTTGGACTTTTAAACAACAGAATGGCGATGGGAACAGCAGCATCTTCCGTCCCGGCAGTGAGGGTAGAGACTTGATTGCTCGCAGAAGTGGGCTCGGGAGAGTCTTCACGAAAGCCTGCGCCTGCGAGCAAGCAGCACGTGTGGCAGAGCCCCAGGCTGCTTCCGTTCCCTTGGCGGCGTTCTTGCCCTCAACTTAGCCTCATCAGTGTTAGTGGGGCCATGGGACAGGTTGAGGTGGGGGCTAGCCCGTAGGGAGAGGCTGGATCTTGGCCTCCCCTCTCTCCCCGCTCCTCCCAGTGCCACCTTTCCATTAGGAATTGATGGGGCCTGGTTGCGGTAAGGCCGAATCCACTGCGTCTTGTCCTTGTTTTGAAGTAAACGTTGATCAGACTTCTATTATGTGGAAGTCTTGACCACTCTCAAGGAGAGTGACCAGGAATAGATGCTTTGTTGGAAAGTATATGTTAACCTGTGGAAGATTTGATTTTGCTGTTTAATTTTTTCTATCATGCTTTCCTTCACTGGGAAACAAATTTCTGCACAAACAGGGGAAGATAGAAATACCATTCAGCTTAAAGTCAGTAACAAGTGCTCAGGGTTTCTGAGTCTGGAGTGACACGGGTGTGAAGGGTTTTTGTCCGTCCTAGCTTGGATAAGACGGCAGGATTTCCCTTCTTAAGTTTGATGTATCTAAACGGTGTTTTCCACAGGGTTAGACTTTTTAAAATTTACTCACAAGGAGGGTAACTGTTTGTGAGGACTGTTTGTTTACGGGGACTGTTTAGGAGCACCTAGATAGAAAACATCAGCTCTTTCTACTGGAGAGAGGGAAGAAAATACAAAATTATTTCATTTTAGCCTGCACAGCACACCCTTATGTGTAAAGAAAGAACCGTGCTGTGTTCTTAATCGGCAGTGAAAGGGTGAAAAACAGCACTTAATTCAGAGCACCACCACTTCCCTCATGCTGCAGAAAATTGGGTCCATTAGCTCACATTGTAGAAGTGATTTGCAGGTCAGAGTCAGAAACATGTCCTGAGTGTGCATTGCTTGTTTGGCTTGTTTTTTCTTTCCCTCCTGGACACCAGCAGATGGCTCTCTTTTCTCCAATATGTCCTTTCAAAATACTTTGAAAAGATGTCACAGTCCCCTGTGTGTGGTCCAGCATGGTGCAGCTGAGAGCAGCCGGCATTGGGGTTGTCACAGATGAGGCACAGCAGCATGGGCCGGGAGGGTTCTTCCTGACCTCTCCCTGCCCCAGGTGCTTTAGTTACCTCCCCATGTCCTTTCACTAAGAAACTCTTTTTAAAGCAGGAAATGCGTGCCTTTTGTGAGCCACTGAGAATGACACAGCACTGGGAGCTCCCTATTGGCTGCAGGATCCTTGTCCCTGTGGTGTGAACCATGCACAGGGAGGGGTCTGGGAGTGTGGGAGGTGGAAGGCAGGTGATGGTAGGATACAGCACCCGCCAGCACAGGAGGAAGCTTCCGAGGGGGCCTCCAGACACAGCCCCTCCTGACAGGCATTCTCGCGGCCCTGGACACCACGCACCAGCCCGCAGGTGTGTGCCAACCTGCTTTGAGGAACACTGACTTAAGGCACTAACAATAATTCTGCAAAAACGTCTATCCAGTATGGATTTCCCTACAAGAGAAAATGTAACTGAGTGGGACTTAAAGTTTGCATTGTCACTGGAATAAAAACAAATGGAAATTAAACCACCCTCCTATCACCAGTAAACCACAGGAAGATGCCCTCAGACGCCTGTAGGTGTGAGGTGGACAGTTTGAGAATGGAACGGAGTCAGACTACTGAGAGTGGGGAGACCAAGGTAGGGGTGGGAGGGAGCTTGACCTCCTCTGCCTCCCTGGGACATGTTGGGTCTTTGAGTCAGGTGCACCATCTGTAAGGGGGGGACTCACCAATCGGAGTCCTGGATTGGAGTCGGTGCCCAGAGCGTGCTTTGCGATGTCAGCAGAGGCTCTTCTGTTTCAGAATCGAGCGGGTGATGGGCAACAACAGCATGGTGAAGATGGTGCCCATCAAGATCGTGCACTCGGAGAGCCGGCCTGAGAAGGAGAGCCGCCAGAGTCTGGTGTGCCCAGCCGAGCCGCCCGCCCTGCCCAGCGGCCTGGAGAGACACCAGATCAAGACACTGAGCACGCCGGAGCAGTCCTACTCCCGCTTCTGCGTGTACACGCGGCAGGGCCCTGAGCCCAAGCCCCCCAGCACCCCTGCGCCCCTTCCCGGTCTAGGCTACGTGAGGGCCAAAGAGAAGACCGTGGAAGAGCTGAAGTCAGAGGCACTGGCCAGGGAGATCGTGGGGAAGGATAAGTCCTTGGCCGATATCCTGGATCCCAGTGCAAAGATTAAAACCACCATGGACTTGATGGAAGGGATCTTCCCCAAGGACGAGCACCTCCTGGAAGAAGCCCAGCAGCGGAGGAAGTTGCTCCCCAAGGTCCCCTCCCCGAGGACCACAGAGGAGAAGTGAGTAGATGCTCCTTTCCAGTTTGTGCATGATTCTGCCGGCATCTTAAGGCTTAAAAGGGAGAGGGGTGCGTATCTGTTTCTCTGTTCTCGTGACTGCTCTTTGCGGGGGGGGCAGGTTTTTATGAGTGTTCCCCGATGCTTAGAACTTTTTAGCTTTTTTTGTGAGCCTACTGAAAGTAAAGCTAAGGGTCAGAGGCCTTGTCCCTGGGGATGAAGACTTCGGTGGGTGGCAAAGGCGTGGAACACACGTGCTTTGCAGCCCGCTGAGCTTTGCTGGCTGGAGGCCCGTGTGATTTATCATGATGCCCACAGCTCTCCTTTCTCGTAAGGCAACAGTTCTCAGCGGGGACCGTTGTCTGCCCCAGGGGACAGTTGACAATGTCATACTCTGTGTGTGGAGGGGAGCTCCTGGCATCCAGTGGGTGGAGCCCAGGAATGCTGCTCAGCATCCTACAGTGCACAGGACAGTCCCCACCACAGATAACTGTGGGGGGAGTGCTGACGTGAGAAACCCCAGCATAAGAGGACGGAAGGCTTAGACTGGGTTTATAAAATTTATTTGCACCCGCTTGAACAAATTCGTCTTGTTAGTTTTGTAAGTACCACTGTCAGGTCTCTCTCCTTCACTCATTTGACGCAAAGGCGTGTGTGGTGGCATCTTCCCTGCTGTTTCTGCCCGCTCCGTCACCACAAGCATCAGTCATGTGCTATAGGGTGCAGTGCCCATGAAATGCGGCAGAGAAGGAGAAACAGGACACACTAGAACCAGCAAGAGGGAGCGACTGTGGCTGCTGGTAGGAGGGTGCTTAGGAGTGGCTTTTGCAGATTGTGCCATACACGGCCTCAGCCACACAGACCCCAGACTCTAGGAGGGGACAGTCTGTGCTTTCATCTCCCCAGCAGAGATTTTTGGATGTTCCTGCTCATCCAAGTTTTTTGGCCTTTTGAAAAACTACATTTCAGGGCCAGCCTGTGGCTCACTCGGGAGAGTGTGGTGCTGATAACACCAAGGCCATGGGTTCGGATCCCATATAGGAATGGCCGGTTTGCTCAATGGCTGAGCGTGGTCTTGATGACACCAAGCCAAGGGTTAAGGTCCCCTTACCGGTCATCTTTAAAAAAAAGAAAAAAAACAAAAAACAAAAAAACAACTACATTTCACAGACTTTATGAGTATCCATTTGGCAAAGTTTTATTTTTTAGTTTTAACTTCGTCACCTGTTTTGTTTGTTTTTGGCTGTCTTATCTCCCTTGCTGGTGTCCTAATGGTAGTGCCAGCACTTATTTGTCACAACCCAGGAAGCAGGGCTGAGGGGGCATCTGTGTACATGGTTGCAGCTAATTGAAATTCTGACATCTTTACCCAGGAAAGAGGAGCCAAGTATGCCAGCAGCCATGTCCCTGGCCACCAACTCCACTTATTACAGCACATCAGCCCCTAAAGCTGAGCTGCTGATCAAGATGAAGGACCTACAAGAGCAGCAGGAGCCTGAAGAGTACTCAGGGAGCGACTTGGACCATGACCTGTCAGTGAAGAAGGTAGGAAAGCCAACCAAAAACCATCACGTGTTTAACTCCCAAGAACTTGCGCAGGCACTTGAGAATCTAGCAGTAGACGAAACAGAATAGAGCCCTTCTCTGAGGGAGCTTATGTTCACACAGGAGAGAGAGACAGACAACACAAAAACAAATATATATACAATACAGGATCAGCAAATCTGGCCCACTGCTTGCTTTTGTAAATAAAGTTTCATTGAAACACAGCCACATTGTTCATTTACATATGGTTTGTGGTGGCTTTCACACTACAGCGGCAGAGTTGGATAGTTGCAACAGTGCCCATATAGCCTGCAAAGTCTAAAATATGTACTATCTGGCTCTTGACAGAAAAAGTTTGCCTAACCCTTAATGTAATATGTCGAGTGGTAAGAAAATTAAAACAAGGCGAAGGCACAGAGAGGTTAAAACAAAGGCATGTGATTATTGAGAGGGCTCTGTTGAGGTGATAATTGAGCAGAGACCCAGAGTGACATGAGGAACAAGCACTGTTTTTGTCTGGCATGCTGGGAAGGGGGCTAGCCAGTGCAGAGGTCCTGGGTGGGAGCCTGGTGGCATGTTGGAAAAGTAGCAGAGGCCAGTAGCTGGAGCTGTGTGGATAGGGAGAGAGGGTTGCAGATGAGGTTGGAACAGGATTCAGGGACTGGCTGTTTAGCTCACTTGGGCGAGTATGGCACTGATAATACCAAGGTCAAGGGTTTGGATCTCCAATCTGGGCTGCCCCCGAAAAAAAAAAAAAAA
>NW_007734669.1:20514-22548 GCF_000696425.1 Galeopterus variegatus | reverse complement strand
AAACAATTATGTTGAAAGTCTACTAGTGTCATTAGTGATTTTTAAAAAATACCACTGGTTGATTTCAATTATGATAAACGTGTTCTGGAGGAAATATTGAGCCTCATAATATATGTAAAGGAAAATTATTTCAATTTAAGAAATAATAAGTTTTTGGCTCAAGGGATTAAAAACAAGTGAAAAGTAAGGGTTTTGTTGTAGGGACTTTTAGAGGCCCTCTCTCTGGCTCAGGATACTGTTTTATTCTGGTTGTATTTTCATCTAAAAAAATATCAAAAGTATTTCCAGTTTATCCTCATAAAGCCAGAAGAACTGTGCCATCTGGACCATTTTAATTTAGGCACACCCCAGCTGTAGAGAACTACATTCCTTACATGCATATCTTGTTTTCCGTGATGGGATGAACTCGGGAGCAGCGTGCCCCCACGCTGCTCACCTTCACCCATGCGGCTCTGTGCACCTGCTTCAGGATCTCACCAGAAATGACTGCTTCAGGACTGAATGGTTGCTGTGAGCTTGCAGCAGGCTTACATTTCTAGTTCAATAAGCAAATGCCACATATCACAGTTCTCTGTGGTGTTGGTGGGTCCTATTTTTTTGCTTGATTAATGCATGTTTCTGTGCTGCCCTGTCCCCAACAGCAGGAACTCATCGAGAGCATTGGTCGCAAGCTGCAGGTGCTCCGGGAAGCCCGGGAGAGCCTGCTGGAGGACATCCAGGCCAACAATGCGCTGGGGGATGAGGTGGAGGCCATCGCCAAAGACGTCTGCAAGCCCAATGAGTTCGACAAGTTCCGCATGTTCATCGGGGACCTGGACAAAGTGGTGAACCTTCTGCTGTCGCTGTCAGGCCGCCTGGCCCGGGTGGAAAATGCCCTGAACAATCTGGATGACAGCCCTTCTCCTGGAGATCGGGTATATGCAGACTAACCTGGAAATCAGGGGTCCCCTGGGAAGGCTGTTCATGGGGTGTTGTGAAAGGTGGCTTCTTGAAGCCTGGCTCAGTTTCTGCATGGCCTGCCCAACTCCTAGTGCGAGATACTATGGAAAAGTCCAGTGCACACTCCCATTCTTTGCTTTTAATTGAGGGAAAAACATGCTAGGAAGATACAGTGAGGCGTTGCTGGGATCTTCCCACTGATAATTCCACTGATCATCACTAATAGTGGTCCCTTTCTGGAAAACAATCTCTTTCTAACTTTTCTTTAACCACGTGTAAGTCCGTAAATGGAGCTTCCTACCCCCTGACAGATGGTAAGTGCTCAGTGATAGATGATGTTGTATTGCTACTGATGCTCTGATTTAAGAAGAGAGTGTGTGTGTGTGTGTGTGTGTGTGTGTATAAATAAATAGATAGCAGTCTGGAAAGAATCCAAGGACTTCAGCTTTTCTCCCATTCTCAAGGTGTGCCACTTTGAGACTTTTCTCAGAGGATCTGTCTTTCAGTTTTCTCACTTGCAAAATAAGGGAAATAATATTTACCTTGTTGGCTTTACAGGTCAAATGTCAGTAAAACATCTAGTTTCATTCTTTACACATAATAGGCCTTCAGAATGATCATCTTTTATTATTAATACAACATCTTCACTGCTGTCAGAGGGGAGCAGGAAAAGCCCTCCCCACCCTTCTCCAGGTGAGGTTGGTTTCAGGCTGCCCAGAGAGAGCTCATGGTGCTGGCTTCGAGACTGCAGCTCTCCTGCAGTCAGCCATCGACCCTGCCATAGGAGTGTTTGAACCTTAAGTAACTGGGGGATGCACCCCTATTTCTCTTACGTTCATGTTCCATTTTGCGCTTTTTGCCATCCTTGCCAAATTTATCCGAAAGAACTTAGGAAAATAACATGAACAGGACAGAGAGACTTATTTGTACATAATTGAAAAAGTAACTGCTGAAAGTATGGATTTATGTGAAAAAAGTAGGATCGTCTCTGCAACTGTCAGTTCAGCTCATCTTTTGTCCCTCTTGCCCTCCTTGTTCATGGAATTGACAAAGACTTACGTAGAAAGGAATCACAGTGCTAGGGAGGGAGCTAGT
>NW_007734669.1:18646-19555 GCF_000696425.1 Galeopterus variegatus | reverse complement strand
CTGGACCGCCGCAAGCGCGTCGTGTTTGACATCTTGGCCAGGTATCTCGGTGAGGACAGCCTCGCGGACTACGAGCACTTTGTGAAGATGAAGTCAGCCCTCATCATCGAGCAGCGGGAGTTGGAGGATAAAATACACCTTGGCGAGGAGCAGCTCAAGTGCTTGTCCGACAGCCTTCAGCCCGAGAGAGGCAAATAAGAGATCCGTCCGGTGGAGGACGGACATGGGGGCTTCATGCTCTCTCCCCAAGGATGCAAGTGCAAAGCCCAGCCTGTATTTATATCCCGCAGAGAGGATCCTCCAATAGCAAAGTGGCTATTAGAAAAGCAATAACTTCTCTGTGTGTTTGGGATGATTTATTTAATCTTTTAGTTTCCCTGTTGAATACTCAGCAGAGAGGCTCACCCGCAGCCGTCCTCCTCTCACCATAGCTGCCCATAATGCCAGGCTCTGCTGAATGGTGAGTTGCTACCATGCAGGCTGTGGGCGGGGCCCGGGTGCCCGCAGTGGTCATTGCCAGTGGGAGATCTGCTGCTCCTCTTCAGACACTGAACCCACAGCTCAGGAGGCAACTGAGTATCATTAAGGTGCATGAGCGTGGAGACCCTGGTGTGCGTGTCTTCTCTTGTGATGCATCAGGTGTGGCTGCCACGTTCGGTCCCTGCTCACTCAACAGTGTGTGTCTTCGTTGTCTCTATCATATAATGATGTTCTCTGACCCAGCAAAAATGATGATGATAATGATAATTTATTAATATTTTGGAAAGATAAAAAGAAAAAAAGGTTAAAGAAAAATTAAACGTTTCCTCATGGTTAAAAACAACTGTGATGGGGCCGGCCTGTGGCTCACTCGGGAGAGTGCGGTGCTGATGACACCAAGGCCACGGGTTCGGATCCCATATAGGGATG
>NW_007734669.1:15514-17071 GCF_000696425.1 Galeopterus variegatus | reverse complement strand
CAGGTGGGGACATTTCCCTTTGTCAGCAGTGACCACAACCTTACCAAAGCGTTCACGCACAGATGTCTTAAAGGACCGAATCCACGCTTCCTGAGCCGGAGGGGCTGGGCTGGGCTCCGAGGCACTGCACGGTCGGTAGCGCGCTGCAGAGAGCCGAGTCCGAACCAGCCAGCTTCCACAGTGCAGGCCGCACACCACCTTTTTGGCAGCCTACCAATGCAAAAAGGATAAATGTCTTTTCACAAGTGTTTCTTCCTGTTCCATTAATCTATTTCTAACTTGGAAAATCCCCGCTCTGCCAATGAAGTGTCCTGCTTCTTTCCAGCTGGCAGTCCCTTGCTGTGAACATTGGTCACGTCACAAAAGCTGAAGCTGCTGNCTGCCCCGCCCTGCCCAGCAGGTGTCCAGTCTCTCCCACTGCTGAGTGTGAACTCCTTGGGTGAGGGTCCATCAGCACACAGTTCCTCTTTGACTCCCCCTAGTGTGGGTCAGCCCTCCGGGAGAGCTCTCCAGTAGCTTCAATATAGCTCCAGAGCACTCCAGGCTCCCCTCTCCCCACCAGAAATCAGTTAGGGGTTCTTCCAAACTGAGGCCCTCAGAGATGGAATCTGCCTTCCGGAAACAGGGAGTTTACCTGGGGCCGACGCCCAGGGTGTGGTGGAGAGACGATCTGGGCGGGCTCCTCTTTGCTGCCCTCCTGACGCTGGCCGGGGGCTCCCCACAGAACCAGCCCCGTCAGAGATCCGCGGGGAGAGTGGGATTGTAGGCCAGTCCACAGGCTCTGGGGTAACCCGCGTCAAGGTAAGCAAGTGGCACGCCTCAGTGAGGAGCCGCGCCAAGCAGAGATGGCTGGCCTGCCTGCACTAAGCCGGCCGTCTCCGCCCCCACCCGAGAAAATGGAGGCAGCTCTGTTGCCGGTGCCTGGCCTGGTGTGGTAGGCAGGAGCCAGGCGGGCGGGGAGCAGACGGGCTTCGCCACGCAAGTGGGGCTGGGCTGGGGGTGACTCACAGAGCTCGCAGAGTTGAGCCAGTCCGGCGCCTTCCACTCCATTTCTGTGTTGTCTCTACTGATTTACTTGGCCTTTGTTGTCTCGGGCTGCTCGCTCAAACCTGCAGCAGGGCTTGGGCACTCTCAGGAGTCTTCTTTTGTGTCGGCCCTAAAACCTTGAACCTGTTGTTGCTTGTTTGTCATTGTAGGTTCGTTGTTGAAAGATTTATTCGTTTTTTGTTGCTCTTGGAAATGCAAATAGTACTCTGGTATCACAGCGCACACTTCTCAGGGTCGCGCTGTCTCCTGGCACGGCCGCTCCAGACCCATCGCCATCTTCCACTCCCATGTGACAAAGAACCCTTAGGTTGATGGGAAGACACTGCCTCTGCAAACCGTGTAGACTAGAAGCACGGTATGTGCACTGGAGATCGTCCCTGCGGTTTCTCAGGCTGGGTCCCCACTTGCAGGCTTCTGAGATGCCTCTGCAGGCCTGGCAGTGCCCGCGCCTCTGGACAGCCGGGGAGCCCAGTCCGGGCAAGGGCGCGGCAGAGCGGTGACAGCGGTGGC
>NW_007734669.1:13388-14938 GCF_000696425.1 Galeopterus variegatus | reverse complement strand
AAGACCCTGCCTCTGCAAACCGTGTAGACTAGAAGCACGGAATGTGCACTGCAGATCGTCCCTGCGGCTTCTCAGGCGGGGTCCCCACTTGCAGGCTTCCGAGACACCTCTGCAGGCCTGGCAGTGCCCGTGCCTCTGGACACCCGGGGAGCCCAGTCCGGGCAAGGGCGCGGCAGAGCGGCGACAGCGGCAGCTGTCAGCGCCTGGCGCCAGAGCCCACAGTTGCAGTGGCCGAGGGCCCCGCCGGCCACTGCCCGGCACCAAAGTGTCTGGGCGTGGGGTCTGCGGGTGGCACTGGTGGCCTGACTTTCCGGGCCTCAGAGTCTCCCTTGAGGAGCGGACCCTCCTCCAGCGGGGAGAGCTCGGCACCCTCTGCCGCCTCCACGAACCTCTGCAGGGGTCTCCGCCAGGGCAGTTTCTGATCTCAGCACTGTTTACTGATCGCTCCTCTTTACTGAACTCTTTCTGTGTGCCTGGCATTTTGCGAAGTCCTCCGCAGTCTGGGTGCTCACGGTGGCTGTGAGTAGCATCCACCGAGATGTTGCAGAGTGGCAGAATAACAGAGTGGCTGTCCCGGTGCCCAGATGCAAATCAGGAACTCCGGCCTGGTATCCACCAGCCTGCCTGTGAAGACACTGAATATTCTTCTTTCCTTTCTTAGATTTCATTACACTTGGATTTTGTTTTCGACACAAAGAATGATCACTTTGTGTTTGAGGTGATGGGTGTGCTCATTACTCTGACTTGATTACACATGGTATACATGTACCAAAATATTACTCTGTACCCATAAATGTGTACAATTATTACATATCAATTAAAATAATAATAAAAACATGAACAAAACAAATGGAAAAAGATGCCCCTGAGCGGAATGTTTTCAGAATCCATGACCTACCTCATCCTTCTAATCCTATCTGGTTTAGATCACAGTTATCATTTTAAATAAATACATTTATTTTACAACTATTAAAGTGATTTAATTACAAATTTAAAAAAAACAACCTGGAGCTTCTAGCAAAACTGGATGTGTGTTCTACAAGGCAGAGTGATAGTGTCATGCTTTGGGGACAGGGTCATCTGTGTCCCCCAGAATAGGACCCTTGTAAGGAGCAAGGAGACTGATCCCCGGATGCCCATTCACAGACCTGTGTCTCCCGCCTCCTTCTGTGCCCTCTTGTGTCCCGTCTGCAGATGCACTCACAGACTCCTCCTGCCTGGAGGTTTAGAAACCCCACCCTGGCATTTCTTTAGACTATTTCCCTTTTGCTGACTTTCCCACAGTGTTATCATGGAAAGAGCTTTGACAAAAATAGGATCCCTGTGTCCTTTGCCCCTTTTGAGCACCTCAGGATTCTGTTGTTTTTTTGTCCTTGGTTACTCTCCTGCTCACGCCATTTCTGTTAACTGTTCAAGGCAGGTGGGAGGAAACTCAGGTGGTCCATGAGTGGCCTCCTGGCCAGCTAGGGCTGGAGCCACTGGAAATATTTGGTGTGGGTTCGATGGGATCTCTAGTGGCATCAGGGTTTCCATCGATGATGTTATGGCTG
>NW_007734669.1:12157-12586 GCF_000696425.1 Galeopterus variegatus | reverse complement strand
CTGCCACAAGCCTGTCCCCCACAACTACAGACATTCTGAATATTTCTGCATGTCCACGAGAAGAAAGCAAATGCGTTGTGTGTGTGTTCTTGTATATGCTGCATCTTAAGTGCAGCAACTCACATACATGTTCTCCGCTAAACCCAAGCTATATTATCCCCAACTCTACTATCTCTCAGGCAGATCCCCAAAATGCCTGTAGCAGTTCCAGTGCCACCTGCACCAGGAATGAGATGTGGACATTATACATAGGGTACTCTAAGAAGGACACACCTCACTTCTGAGGTATTCTTGCCAAAAATACCTCAGACAAACCCAATGGTATCATGGTGATGAAAGACACATACAGAGAAGCACTTTAAAATTTGAGGAAACCAAGGCAGCCTGACAGCAAGATGTTATGTATGATCCTGGAAGGACTCCCAGAGT
>NW_007734669.1:11029-11345 GCF_000696425.1 Galeopterus variegatus | reverse complement strand
AATAGTCCTTCTCACCCTACGTCACACTTTAAATGATAAATTACTTGGTTAAAGGTGTGTCACGCAATAATGTGCTTGTTAGCCATTTATTTCCCAAGACCAAGAGAGTGTTTCTTAAGTTACTTTCCCCCCCGAACATTTATTTTGTGTGCCTGTGGTCTTTAATGATAACTGGCTACTGTTCTTTTTTGCCTCCTTGAATCTGTTACCATGCCATGAGGGCCACATCACACGTAATATGAGACAACCCCCCCCCTTTGTCCCGAGGTCCAGTGGACTACACGACTCCTACACTTGATCTTTTTCTTCCACAGAG
>NW_007734669.1:10168-10558 GCF_000696425.1 Galeopterus variegatus | reverse complement strand
GTCACAGCTGTCCTGTCTGTTCCTGTTTGCCTCTTAAATGTCTGGCTAGCAGGGACCCAAAAATTCAGTGAGTGCATGTACATAACTCTGTATATAGTTATATTACTGCATATAAAACAATCTGGTGCTAATGGGAGGCCCTTGGCAATCTGAGGTGGAGGCTGACCCCTCGCCCTGTGTCTTAGCACAGGTGTGGAATGCCTGTGCAGTGCGATTTCGGTCAGGGGTGTGGCCTGTGGCTTGTATCCTTCAGTCCACCGTGGCAAATGTGTAAAGTTCAGGCTCGACTCATCACTTACCTATCAACAGATTATCCCGCTTGACTGTATCAAAATAAATACTGTCTCTTCAAGTGAATGGAGCATGTCTTTGATTTATGTTACAGCTTTG
>NW_007734669.1:7956-8193 GCF_000696425.1 Galeopterus variegatus | reverse complement strand
AAGAAATAAATTTACTTCCTTTATAAATTACCCAGTTTCAGGTATTCAGTTACAAGGAACAGAAAACAGGCTAAGACAGTCTGTAGGTGATAGTAATGTATCGGTGTTAATTTTTTAATTCTGATCCTTGTACTGTGGTTTTGTAAGTGGTTTCCATTTGGGAAGCCTGGGTGAAGAATATGTAAAGATACTTGTGCTATTTGCAACTTTTTAAAGTCTGAATCATTTCAAAATGGA
>NW_007734669.1:4995-5862 GCF_000696425.1 Galeopterus variegatus | reverse complement strand
TATATGCATAGCTCACAATGTGCTTACATGTTAAAAAATATTTCTGTGCCAAACACATGATTGGCATCTTTCACTCCTTGTGAAGGGCCACCTACCTGATAGCGACACAGCCCTCATTAGCTCATAGGTCTCCTGGTACAGCCCCACTCCCCACATCCATTTCCCCCATCCGATGGCCCCGCCTTTCTTATTGCCATCTCCACCCTTTGCTGTGCCAACTGCCTGTGGCAACAGTTCTAGGATTTACTCAAGAGGAATGAAAGTGTCTTAGGCCCTTAACATGCACTCTCCCATTTTATCCCTAGAATCGTCATTTTCCCTCCCGTACAGGTAAGGACTCTAAGGCTTTTCAGTGTCCAGTGTCACAGAGGTTAGGTAACGTGTCCAGTGTCACACAGCCGGGAAGTGGCAGAGCTAGAAGTCAGTCCCAATCTTAACTTCNAGACAAACCCAAAGGTTTCATGGTGATGAAAGACACATACAGAGAAGCAGTTTAAAATTTGTGGAAACCAAGGCAGCTTGACAGCAAGATGTTATGTATGATCCTGGAAGGACTCCCAGAGTAGAAAGGGGACATTAGTTGGACAATTGGTGAAATTTGGGAAAGGGCTGTTGCTATGGGTTGAATGTCCCCTCCAAAACTCATGAAACTTAATACCTAATGTGGCAATTTTGAGAGGTGCAGCATGTAAGAGGTGATCAGATCACAAGGGCTTTCTGAGTGGATTAATTCATGGATTAATGGGTTATCAGAAGTGGGACTGGTGGCTTTGTAAGACAGGGAAGAGAGACCTGAGGTATCACATTCAGCCCCCCTCCATGTGGTTTCCTGCACTGCCTCAGGACTCTGCAGTGTCCCTGCCAGCA
>NW_007734669.1:2389-3490 GCF_000696425.1 Galeopterus variegatus | reverse complement strand
ACCAGTAGGTGTTTACAAATGTAATACCAATCAGAATGCCCAGATGCCTCAAGAGACACAGATGGTAACTCCTGGTGGCAATGTGGGACTGTAGGATATAAGGGGGCCTGTCCCTTGAGATGGAGGGGAGGAACTTACCGTTGTCTGTCTCAATATAAGACTGCGGTCTTTAAATTTGGTTTTGCATAATTCCTTTTTTTTTTTTTGGCGGCTGGCCGGTATGGGGATCCGAACCCTTGGTGTTAGCAGGACCATGCTATAACCAAGTGAGCTAGCTGGCCAGCCTAATTTTGCATAATTCTCTATCCAAATAAGCTTCGGATATGAGAGAAATGATGCAAAACACACGTACAGATATACACACACACATGCATTCCTATGTGTGTGTATATACATAGCTAACAATGTGCTTACATGTTAAAAAATATTTCTGTGCCAAACACATGATTGGCATCTTACACTCCTTGTGAAGGGCCACCTACCTGATAGCGACACAGCCCTCATTAGCTCATAGGTCTCCTGGTACAGCCCCACTCCCCACATCCATTTCTCCCATCCGATGGCCCCGCCTTTCTTATTGCCATCTCTACCCTTTGCTGTGCCAACTGCCGGTGGCAAGTTCTAGGATTTACTCAAGAGGAATGAAAGTGTCTTAGGCCCTTAACATGCACTCTCCCATTTTATCCCTAGAATCATCATTTTCCCTCCCGTACAGGTAAGGACTCTAAGGCTTTTCAGAGAGGTTAGGTAATGTGTCCAGTGTCACACAGCCGGGAAGTGGCAGAGCTAGAAGTCAGTCCCAATCTTAACTTCGGGTTCCTCTTCCTCAGGGGAACCTACGGGATGCTCTGCAGGAGGAGGTTTTTTTTTTTTTTACTGTAAATGATGCTTCACTTGAGGTTGAGCTGGGAGGCCTGATAAATAGAAAATGGAAGGTGTATTCGGAGAGTAGAATATGCATAGCAGTGAACAAGAGTAAGTTCTTGGCACATGCAGTTCCATGGGTGAATCTCAAGAGAATTCTGCTGAGTGAAAGAACGCAGGCAGAAAGGGCTGAGCCTGGGTGGTGCATTTATATGAAGTTCCCGCAGATGCAATAAT
>NW_007734669.1:0-348 GCF_000696425.1 Galeopterus variegatus | reverse complement strand
CCAAATACTATCCCCGTCATTTCAACATGGGGATTGGGGGTGGGGGACACAAGTGTTCAGTTCATAACAGATGTTAACTTCTTGGTATCCTGTTACACCACTTTCCCCTGTGTAACATATACTAGAAAAAACAATTACACAAATACTCAAGCACTATGTATGCATTGAGGCCCGGACAGACTGCAGTTTGGTAATTTCTCCATCAGGAGGAGCAGAACAGAGTGTGGCAGGCGCCTCCTAAGTTAGCCTCTCCCTTTTATTGTAAAGACAAGGAAGTTTTACAAGAGAATTCAGTTGATTTAACCATTACAAAAACACAAGGATATCAGCAGAATTATGGCTAACAAA
>NW_007734668.1:96301-99956 GCF_000696425.1 Galeopterus variegatus | reverse complement strand
TAAAGATGCACGTGCACCCAGGTGTTCCTTGGCTATTGACTAATGTAATTGCATATGTGCTGCCAGATGTCCTGGGTTATGGACTTAAGTGTAAAGGATGAGTGGCTCTGATCCATGGCACACCCCGCCCTGGGATGCCCCCAGGGGGGCCACAGGGAGGCCGTTACTGCTGCTGGAGGGTGTTGTTGGAAGCTGTTGCTGCCCATGCCCCAGGATGTCCCAAGAAGGCCACCACTGCTGGCGCCACCAGATCTGCCGTAAGCTGCCGCTGCTACTGCTAAGGACTGAGCTCGTGTCATCTGCCAATGGCTCCCAGGATCTTTCCCAATAACCTAGCGTGACCTGTGTGGGAGGGGTCTGTGACCCAGCCTGGCATGTGAGGGGTCTGGAGCCCAGTCTGTACAATGGGTTTGAGGGGTCTGAGCCCTACACCTGACAATACAAATGGAAACTTAGTATAACCAAAATAATGAAATGTTTTGGCTTTAGTTATGATAGTCATGTGGCAATACAATTAGAATAGCTGTAGCCTCAACCTGACAACTGGCATATTCACGTAGCTTTACACTGCCTCTAAAAAATTGTGCCAGAGAGACAAAGCATGGAGGTGGTTGGCACAGTGGTGAGCAGTTTTTTGTTGTGTTTCCTCTGATCATCTCATGACACGGAGTCACCAATAAAGATAGTTGCTGTGGAATTATATAAGAGACTCAACTTGTGGTGCCTAAGCCAGGGCAGGGCTGATCAGGGACAGATAAGAAGTCTCCATTCTCTTCATGCTCCAGCCAATGGCTAACTGCAAAGAAAGGCCTTTCCTCACATGNCCACCACTGCTGGTGCCACCAGATCTGCCATAAGCTGCCACTGCTACTGCTAAGGACTGAGGTCATGTCATCTACCAATGGCTCCCGGGATCTTTCCCAATAACCTAGGGTGGACCTGTGTGGGAGGGGTCTGTGACCCAGCCTGGCATGTGAGGGGTCTGGTGCCCAGTCTGTACAATGGGTTTGATGGGTCTGAGCCCTAGCCCTGACGATACAAATGGCAACTTAGTATAACTAAAATAATGAAATGTTTTGGCTTTAGTTATGAAAGTCATGTGGCAATACAATTAGAATAGCTGTAGCCTCAACCTGTCAACTGGCATATTCACGTAGCTTTACACGGCCTCTAAAAAAATGTGCCAGAGAGACAAAGCATGGAGGTGGTTGGCACAGTGGTGAGCAGTTTTTTGTGGTGTTTCCTCTGATCATCTCATGACACGGAGTCACCAATAAAGATAGTTGCTGTGGAATTATGTAAGAGACTCAACTTGTGGTGCCTAAGCCAGGGCAGGGCTGATCAGGGACAGGTAAGAAGTCTCCATTCTCTTTATGCTCCAGCCAATGGCTAACTGCAAAGAAAGGCCTTTCCTCACATGCCTCTTGCAAGTCCACCCTTCCTCAGACTCCCATAGAACTCAGATGACGACCTTCTTTAGCTGCTCTGTAAATCCCCTGGCTCCTTCCTTTTCTTGGAGACATCACTCATTAATGAATGTTCCCTTTATTGCAAGAACCTGGATAAAGTCATCTCCTGTAATTGTCCAGTACATTTTGTTTCACAAACATTTTTTTTCTACACCATATTAAAACAGTAAGATAAAAGTGAAGTGTCAGGATACAAGGTGGAACAGAATAAAATTGTCTTCTGTAGGTGAATCGTTTCCTTTTCCAGTCATTGCTTGGTGGCTCCTGCTCTCTCCGCAGGTTCTCCCTTCCTCTCTTTATTCTTCTTGTTCCACTTCCTTGAAAAGCCACTGCATTTTATGTTTCGTCTCATCTTTCTTTTCTCATCCATTACTATCCATCTTAAAACTCCTGCCAGCTTTAAAAAAAATTTTTTTTATCATTAACTACAGCTATGGCTTTCTCTTCTATTAATGCCACCTGTACCAAATACACTTGTTTTTCCCCCCAACTTTCTTCTTCTTCTTTTTTTTGTTAAAGATTAGTACGTTATTTGACACATTAATTGTACATATTTAAGGGGTACAGGGTTATATTTCAATAGATATATACAATGTGTGCTGATCGAATCAGGGTTATTAACACATGCCTCATTATAACAATTTATTTCTTTGTGATGAGAACATTGGAGCTCTTCTCTTCTGGCCAATTGAGAACATACAATAAATTGTTGTTAATTATAGATGCCTAGCATTGCTATAGACCACTAGAACTTTTCTGTTGCGTCTAGCTGATTTCGCAGGTTCTCCCTTCCTCTCTTTATTCTTCTTGTTCCACTTCCTTGAAAAGCCACTGTATTTTACGTTTTGTTTCATCTTTCTTTTCTCATCCATTTTTATGCATCTTAAAACTCCTGTCAGCTTTAAAAAATTTTATTTTTTCATTACCTACACCTATTTCTTTTTCCCCAACTTTCTTCTTCTTTTTTTTTTTTTTGTTAAAGATTACTTTATTTGACACATTAATTGTACATATTTAAGGGGTACAGGGTTATATTTCAATAGATATATACAATGTGTGCTGATCGAATCAGGGTTATTAACACATGCCTCATTGTAACAATTTATTTCTTTGTGATGAGAACATTGGAGCTCTTCTCTTCTGGCCAATTGAGAACATACAATAGATTATTATTTATTATAGATGCCAGGCACTACTGTGACCACTAGAGCTCACTTGTCCTATTTAGCTGTGATTTTGCATTTGTATCTATCCTCCCCTCCCCTTTCCAGCCTTTAGTAACCACAGTTCTCTCAATTTCTATGAGGTCAACTTTTTTTCTTTAGCTACCACAGTGAGTGAGAACATGTGATGTTTATCTTTCTGTGCCTGACTTATTTCACTTAATATAATGTTTTGATGGCTCATCCATGTTGCTGAAATTGACAGAATTTTATTATTTTTTATGACTGAGTAGTATTCCATTGTGTATATATGCCATATATTTTTAAAAATTTACTATTATTATTATTATTATTACATTCTAAGATGTTGTTGCAGAGTAGTTGGAGGGAGGGGGAGAGGGGAAAGGGGAGTGGAATAGGGTGATGGGAGGAGCAAGGGGGGCTGCATGGTTGAGGCCCTTGGCACCCTTCTCATTCCAGCAGGGCAGCCCAGAGGGCTTCTGGCAGCAGCTCTGTCCTCCCTGGGCTGGATACAGATGCTAGAGGGGCATGGCAGAGGTCCTTGGCCCCCCACCACTCTGGCTCAGGAGGCTGGGGTGTTTCTGGTGGCAGTTTGGTGGTTGTCACCGGGCTGGGTGCAGACTTTGGGTGGGGCATGGCTAAGGCCTTCAGCAACCCCCAACCCTGGCTTGGGAGCCCAGGGTGCTTCTGGCAGCAGCCTGGTGGTCATTGCTTGTCTGGATGTGGTCATCGAGAGGGTGTGGCTGAGACCTTTGGCCCTCCCCCATCCTGCCTTGGGTTCATGGGGGCTT
The DNA here is from genome assembly GCF_000696425.1 of Galeopterus variegatus. Taxonomy (NCBI): domain Eukaryota; kingdom Metazoa; phylum Chordata; class Mammalia; order Dermoptera; family Cynocephalidae; genus Galeopterus; species Galeopterus variegatus. Next base: position 96,512 of record NW_007734668.1, on the reverse strand, counting down.
CCGGTCCTTCTAGATTTTATAGATTTTCTTTGGTGGTGTTAGACCTTTACTAGTTAACATCAGACCTTTGTCTTTGATCTGTGGGTTTTTTGTTTATTCTTTCAGTTCTTTGTTGGATTATTTGCTGTTCCCACCACTTCACTCTGCACTGGAACTTATTTGTTGTCCTTTGCTTTCATCTAAAACAGGGGAACTTCCTGTGGGAACCAGC
>NW_007734668.1:94100-95375 GCF_000696425.1 Galeopterus variegatus | reverse complement strand
TTGCTGCTTTTATGCTAATTTCCTGGGGAAGGCTTTGTGTGCAGCTCAGGTTTTAATTGTTGATCTTGTAAGCACTTCCAGGTCTTGTGAGGTCTGGTACATCTGGGTTGTGTGGAAACTCTGGTCTGGGCCTGAGTCTTTTCAGCAAACTGCACCTGCTGCTGTTCTGTATTCCTGACCAGTCTCCACTGAGTGGTCCTGTGCTGATTGGACAGCAGATCAGTTGTTAATGCTGTGCTCCAGTGTTCCCCCAGTGTGCCCGTCTTCACCATTGCCTGCACTCCAAACACTTCACATGGGGTGGGCCATGCACCATTCTCTTGCAGTGACTCACTGGCATCTGAGTGGCTCCCATTTTCAGTTTTCTGTGGCCCCTTGCTCCTATGTGGGTTGATGGGAACCATATTAGTATTCTTGTTGGCCTGGGGGCCACCAAGGCCATCTTCTCCCTTGCAGCCTCCAAACAACTTTATATGAAGGGCACAGCTGTGGCTTTTGCCAGCTCTTTCTCCGTGTGCTCACCAGGGCCAGACTTGAAGTGGTTGGGGCTCAAAATGGTTGGAATGGTCCTTTCTTTCTCTCATTATGCCTTCTCCTACCTCCATGAACTCCATAGGTCTCTCCTCCTCTTCCCCTGAGCTCTAGTGGCCCCAGCTTGGAAGTTGTTGCTTTTTAATAGTTGTAAATTGGTTGATTGTGGGAGAGGGTGACACTGGACACTGGGTACCATCTATTCCACCACCTTGACCAGAAGTCCTCATACATATTTTTAATCCATTCATCTGTTGATGGAAACCTAGGTTGATTCTGTATCTTGCTTATTGTGAATAGTGATGCAATAAACATGGGAGTGCAGATGTCTTTCTTTTATGCTAATTTTCACATATACTCGTTGACTGAGGCCAAACATATGATTTATTGAGCCAATATGACAGTTGCATCTTGGGGGACACATAGGTCCCGTTACCCTGATAAATAAGCTCCGAAGGGGACCAGCAGAGCTTAATACTTCATAATCACAAGAAAAGGGGAGAATTAAAGGAAAGAGAGAAGAAGACAGCCCCCTTATCATTACATCAGTTTTTCTATTGGCTAGTACACACAAATATTGTTTTGAGATTATTACTAGGTAACTTCCCATGTGCAGGAATCTAGGGTAAGAGTTACAATAAGCATTCTAGGTCATTGTATTACTATTTCTGGTGCCTATATATCTGAAAACAGCCTTAAAATAATGTTTTCCAGGACATAGGACATGACTGCTGACTTATCCCA
>NW_007734668.1:88995-89626 GCF_000696425.1 Galeopterus variegatus | reverse complement strand
GGTCTGGATGTGGTCATCAATAGGGTGTGGCTGAGACCTTTGGCTCTCCCCCATCCTGCCTTGGGTTCATGGGGGCTTCCGGTCCTTCTAGATTTTATAGGTTTTCTTTGGTGGTGTTAGACCTTTTCTAGTTAACATCAGACCTTTGTCTTTGATCTGTGGGGTTTTTGTTTTTTCTTTCAGTTCTTTGTTGGATTATTTGTTGTTCCCACCACTTAAACTCTGCACTGGAACTTATTTGTTGTCCTTTGCTTTCATCTAAAACAGGGAAACTTCCTGTGGGAACCAACACTTGAGTCCTATGGTTGAGCTAAATTGCTGCTTTTATGCTAATTTCCTGGGGAAGGCTTTGTGTGCAGCTCAGGTTTTAATTGTTGATCTTGTAAGCACTTCCAGGTNGAGGTGCTTGGTATGTGGTAGCCACTACATGAAAAAATGCTCAACATCACTACTCATTAGGAAAAGCAAATCAAAACCACATTGAGATATCATCTTATCCCAGTTAGACTGGCCATTATTAAAAAGACTGAGGATAAAATAATTGTAAATATTTACATGTCTGTTTATTCTGTGAGCTATGATTTTTCACATACATAGATATTACAGACAATACATATATGTAATATATATA
>NW_007734668.1:85771-88425 GCF_000696425.1 Galeopterus variegatus | reverse complement strand
TGTGTATTTTAGATAAAGGAGTTGCTCAGATAGTTTGTTATAAATAAATAATTATCTATAACTTATAGCCTCTTCTGTAATGTTAGTGAAAACAAAACCAAGTAATTTGTGTTATTTTATATATTTATTGTTTTAGGGATTTTAGCAGTTCAAAGAACAAGAAATATATTATACTGTTATTTTGTCCATATTTTATTTTTGATGATTGTGAAACTCATTATTTAACTGGGTCATTATCTGTTGGCTTCAAATTCTCCATTATTTATTTATTTTGGTTATGCCTATTCATGGGGTACAAAACTGATCATCACCACTTCTGCCCAAGATGTGATAGCCAGATTAATACTATCAGCATATCCATTGCCACAAATGGCAATTATTCCCTGTGTCCCCCACCCAATTAATCCCTGACCTCCCTTCCCCTTCACCTCTGCCATCTCACTCTGTAACACTATGTATGCTCTCCCCCTCTGCAAGTCCAGCACACCACTGTGGTCTTTCTTTCCATCCTTCTTTCTCTCTTAGTTCCCACTTATGAGTTAGAACATGTGGTATTTTTCCCTCTGTGCCTGGCTTATTTCACTCAACATAATTTTTTCTAAGCTCATCCATGTTGCTGTGAATAGCAAAATTTCATTATTTTTTGTGGCACAGTAGTAGTTCATGGTGTGTATCTATACCACATTTCCCTTTTCCAATTGTCCATTGGTGGACATTTAGGTTGGTTCCATATCTTGGCTATCATAAATAGAACTGCAGTAAACATGGGAGTGCAGATATCCCTTCAATGATTTCCATTCCTTTGGGTATATAACCAGAAGTGGGATTGCTGGATCTTAGTTGTTTGCAAAACCTCCATTCTGTTTTCCAAAGTGGTTGTACTAATTTACAGCCCCACCAACAGTGCAGGAGTGTTCCCTTCTCTCCACATCCTCACTGGCATTTGTTATTCTCCATCTTTTTGATTATAGCCCGTCTAAGTAGGGTGAGGTGATACCTAATTTGCATTTCCCTGATGATTAGTAATGTTGAGCATTTTTTTAAGTGCCTGTGACATGCAAATTCTCCATTATCTTAGGCTCATTTAAATCCTACTTTTGTCACAACTTTCTTTGCAGTATGAAAACCTATAGTAACTCATGATTTTTTTGTTCCAATCATTTGATTATTCCAGGCCCTTCTTTCTCTACTTCATCCATCTTTCCCATTTGTTTATTCCAAATACTTCTGGAGGACAATAGCTTTTTGAATATCTCTCCTGACTTAACAGAACTACTCTATCATAACTATAACCTTCTCTTTGGCTCCAATGTTTATAGCTTTGCTTTTTTGTTATGGTGAGTGTCAAAGACCTCATGTCCATAGAAGACACAGACATTTGCAGAAGAAAAATGAAGCACAATGTAGAAGTTGTATCAAATTGTGTTTTGTTTCACATCATCCTGCCAAGTGGAGAGTCATACTCACCTGACTCACCTATTAGACCTATCAACAATCTTTACTTCCATGATAGGTGTTACCGAGAAGCCCAACTATATCGTTCATCTACTAATACACCTATCAGTTAAACAAATGTGTCTAGCACATACTATGTGCCAGGTCCTCCTTTAGAGACTAGAATTACAGTAGCATATGACTGACAGGGTCTTTGTGCTTGGAGAAAATTGGGAACACACCCACATATATAAATATATACATAAGCAAGGCAATTACAGGTATGAAAACTTCTAGATGAAGGGAGCGCAGGCAATAAACTTAAGGCCATGTGTTTTTGTGCAGGATGAAAACACTTAGTTTTTTGTGCTTTTTCTTTTTCTTTTTGGCTGGTTGGCATGGAGATCTAAACCTTTGACCTCAGTGTTATAAAACCACTCTCTAACCAACTAAAAAACTGGCCAGCCCCAAAACACTTAGTTTTGATTTGAACATGTAGAGTTGGAGTTTCCTTTGGAAACTGTTTTCTACAGAATAATCTGGAATTTTATATAGAATCTATGCCAGGTATTTATTTGGAAATCACTAAAAAATAATCTGGGATTAAAACTATCGGGAAGGTAGAATTACTCTAGGGGATTGTTGTGGAAGGCGGTTACTCCGGAATATGGTATTTTGATATGATGAAATAAAGAATTAGCCTCAAGGTCTCTCTTACCTTCTCCCTCCTGTCTCTCAATTCTCTGTCACTCTCCAAATCACAGGATGAAGCTGTTTCCTTATCTGCCTAAAGTCTAGAACAGCCCCAAAAAAGTCTGGAACAGCCAAAAATGACAATTACCTCTAGCCCTTTCCCTGAGTTTTAATTAACAACTCACATCCCAGGAAGGAAGACTCCAGTCTGCCAACACAACTGGACTAACTTTTGTCACAGACCATTGTCTTCTATTTCAGTCTTATTCAGTATTTTAAAGAAAATCGTTTACCAGTCATTGTCTGCTCTGCAGGCCAAATAGGCTTTGTCCCAGGACACTGTATGTTCTCCAGGCCCATTGCATTCCCCTAATAGTCATTTACTCCTACACCTCCAGCTCCCCCTTCCCTATAGAGATGGGAATGTAAGCTCTGTGCCCCAGTGGAAAATTGGGACATTACTCTCATGATTTCCCCTGTGATTTGCCCTCTTGCAGCATGTTAGGTAATAAAATTTTTATGCCTTT
>NW_007734668.1:59187-84858 GCF_000696425.1 Galeopterus variegatus | reverse complement strand
AAGGGTTTAATCTCCCAGAACCCTCAAGATAGAGGCATTCCTTCCATTTGGGAAATTAACCACAAATCAGGGTTCTCTTCCTGCATTTATTCTCCAGACCAAGAAGTTACAGGAAGAGACATAGGTGGGGTTTTGCTAAGTACAGTTTAACAAGTTTTACATAGAAGCTGGTAACATTCAGTAAAAACAAGTCCGATGACGTTCTGTTAGGCAATTAAGTGACCCACTAACAAAGGCTTGATTTGGCCAGCATTCCTTTTCCCTCTAACAGCTTTTTAGTAACTTTACATATCAATTAGTAACTTGTCTGTCTTAGAACCAGCAGACTTTCTGTGTTATGATTTTTATCTTGCAACAGAGACTCAATGTCCTGGGGGAAATTTCCTGTCCTTTGCAAGGTCAATATTTGAAACTGTAAGGCTTTGGAAAACCAGGCCCTGTGAGGTACATTTGCTTTATGAATCCTCTACACCTCGTTATCACAGACCATGTAATCATGTCTGTGACAGGCAAAAAAGGGGCAAATGTGTGCTCTTTCTCACAGATTCAGAATTATCTTCTGTGTGTATGTATGAGTGTGTGTGTGTGTGTGTGTGTATACATGTATATATATACATATATATGTATATAAATTCTTGGTATACACATGAGCAAAGGGGATTTGAAGAAAGGAATATAAGCCCTTATTAACAGTTAATTGATTTGATTCATCTTCTAAATAATGGGTTTGGGTACTAACTACAATGATTTGAAATGGCCAGTCAAAAATAAGAGGAACATGATACAAATTAAATGACTAATAGCTTTCTTATGTACTTAATCAAGGAGACAAGTATGGGCTGAAGAGTGTTTTATTTATTCTTAGAGCCAGCAGAACTTTTTAGAAATACACAGTAGCCAAAAGAATCTGTTCTGACCAGGCCAGCTAAATTATAATGCCTTAGGAGATCTGGGATAAGTCAGTAATCAGATCCACCTGTTCTGAAAAGTGTTAATTAGGTGGGCTGTCTCTCTCTCTCTCTCCTGTGATCCTTACCCTTCCTTGTGATTATAAAATGTAAAGTCAGCCTTCTTTGGAGCATATTTTGTAGAATGACCTGACCTATGTCTCTTCTCAGTTGCAATCACAATATTGACTCAATAGATCCTTGCCATATGTCTTTGTCCTCAGTTTCTTTTGTTAACATACATTTAGGCTGGGAGACAACAGAGCAGAGTTGTAGTTCTGAGGCTGTTAATCTATTGTACCTGTTCTCCAATGTTCATTGCAGCACTATTTATAATAGGTAAGAGTTGGAAGCAGTTCAAATGTCCATCATCAGATGAGTGGATACAGAAGATGTGGTATATCTACGCAATGGAATACTACTCTGCTATAAAAAAGAATGAAATACAGAACCTTGATAAGTATGAAATGATAAAAATGATTTGTATAGTATAGTAAAGAAGACAAAGATTTGAGTACTGCTAGCTAGAAAATGATTTCAAAGTAGGCATGATTTAAGTGGACCACTTGCACAATAATCAGGTAATAATGGTTTATTCACCAATTCAAATGAATATATTAAGTCCTAAGTAGTTCCACTGACATAATCAAACAGTTTGGCTACCTATGCAAACTAGTTGGGTTTGGTTAAATAATTTAGAGAAACAAATAATTTGTTTGTGAATGAAGAATTTTTTTAGATATGGTGAGAAACAACACACACACACACACACACACCTTCAGATATAGTTATTATCAGAAGTAAATGCAACATGTCTGGAAAACATGATTATGACCAATTTATTTCTATCAAACCTTCTTAGTATAATGTGGTCTGCATGATTCATGCCAATATTATTCTAGATTCTTTTCTCCACAGTCTGTGTTTTCTTAAAATAAAGTGGTTAAGATCAAAGTGTTTATGTGGAGAATAATGCACACTAGTTAAATTTTGTACTGAACTGATTGCTTCTTCCAAATGATAAAACTTTGAGTATATAAAGACATGGACAGACTCTCATAGTAGATAAGATTTTCCTAAACACAATAGATCCAAAAATTGTTGCAAAACCTGAGACTTAAAACCATGTGTAGGGCATATTCTCTGATAAGACCCAAAGCTTATAGAAGACAGGTGGGTGTAAATTGCATGTTACATCTTTTCTCTAACATTTAGTGTTGCTAGACAAGGAACATATGGATCTATGTGAGAGAAAAAAAGATTTACCTCAGTAAAGAGTTGCACATACAATCAGCCAGGTAATGAGAGGCACCACTGCCCTTAAATCAGAACATATGTCTATATCAAATTTTAATGAGCTGTGGTTCAAACTACTCCCTATGTCTGGGACTAATTGTACATGTATATATCTCCAAACCTCCTTCATGCGCTGATCTCTTTAAACTCTAAAAATCTTAGCAAACCAATGCTACTATACAAGAGAACTAAAACTAGGATTAAAGGATTAATTTGTTTCATAATAAAGAATCTTAACATTCACAAAAATAAAATACAGATAAATAAAATTAATGCATATGTTATCACTGATATAATTTCTACATTTAAGGCACAAAAGTAAAAATTAGATATCATTCTATCCAAACATATGAATAGCTGTTAATAAGATGGTAAATAATTTTTTATATTTGTTATTTTTACGTTTATGTTTGTTATCATGACATTTATTGAGAGAGAGAAACCTAGACCAATGTTTTCACAAATTGCACCATTTATATTTGAATATGTGTGTATGCATATAAGTATTTATTTACCTGTTTATATTGAGGAACAGATCATACATCCAGAAGTTTTTACTATAGGTAAACATTTAATTAAACACTGTTAAAGTGTAAACAAATAATATTAGCACTTATGATTCCCCACATATATAACTAATAAATGATGCCTCAGTTTCTACAAGTTAAAACAACAGGCAAGAGTAAAATAAATTTTGAAAGATGCATTGTTGATCTTGAACAAATACAGCTTTCACTTTTCAGATTTAAAATATAGGTGATGTTTCAAATTACAAACACAGATCCATTTTTTGTTACAATATATCATAATTTATTATTTTGGGAAGTTTTAAAAATTATGCATTTTAATTTCTGTAAGATTTATCAAATGACTGCAAGATTTATCAAATGGAAATATGCATTGCACAGAAGATGAAGTCTCATGGTTCATTCTTTGCATTCATGTAGTCAACAAATGTTCCGGAGCAACTGCTCTGCTCCAGGACTGTGGCTGGCATTTAGCTTGTACCATTGAACAAAACAAAGATCTTCTATTGTGAATTTAAAATTCTGGTGGAAGAGAATGTCAATAAACAATAAATATAACTCATATCTTAATTATATAATATGCTAGACTGTTAAAAGTGACATGCCGAAAAGTAAAAGAGAGAGAGAGAGAGAGAGAGAGAGAGAGAGAGAGAGAGAGAGAGAGAGAGAGAGGTGACATTTGAGAAAAGAACAGATGTGCGTAAATAATATGGAAGTAATTAAGATTTTGAAGCTCTACATTGAGCTAAGAGCCCACTTAATACACTGAAAGGCATCGAATTAATGACTGGAGCAAATAAATGCCCATCCTGTAAAACATGCCTCCTCCAAAAACTGGCTAAGAGTACTTTGGTGTTGATTACAGCATATGCATAAGTAATTCTCATTTTATGAGGAACATATATAAAAATTACTTTGAAATCCACAGTATTTTCCTTCTTTTTTTGTTGAGTTATTTATTTATTATATCTTTTTAGGTAAAATAGGAGAATTGGTGATGGGATATAAGAATGATACCTTCAGCACTGACTTCACTCTTTTGGGACTGTTCTCTTCTTCCCATACAAGCCAGGTCATCTTCTCCTTTACATTTATCCTTTCTATTGTGACTGCAACAGAAAATACACTCACGATCCTCCTTATCTACAGGGAATCATGACTGCATAAACGAATGTACTTCCTGCTCCGCCATCTCTCTTTATGGATATCTTGCATATTTCCAACATTGTTCCCAAATGGTCACTGACTTTCTGTCAGGCAGCAGATCTATTTCATTTGCAGCTTGTGGCTTCCAGATATTTCTGTCCCTCACCCTCCTGGGTGGCTAGTGCCTTCTCCTGGCAGCGATGTCCTATGATCGCTATGTAGCCATCTGCCACCCGCTGCACTATCCGATTCTTACCAACGAGTAGGCCAGCGTTCTCACGGCCACAGCCTCCTGGCTGGCTGTGACCGTCAACTCCGTAGTTCACACAGCTTTTGCACTCCATTTTCCCTTCTGTGGCTCTAGGGCCATAGATTACTTTTCCTGTGAAGTCCCCGCCAGGTTGAAGTTGTCCTGTGTGGGCATATCACGCTATGAACGAGGAGTTTATGTAAACAGTATTATTTTCCTGCTGATCCCTTTTTCTATGATCTTTGCTTCTTATGTGCAAATTCTCCTCACAATCCTCCAAATGAAGTCATCAGAGGCACGGGAAAAATCATTTTCTACCTGTTCCTTCCATATGACTATGGCCAAAATGTACTATGGAGCATTTATTTTCAAATACATGAGACCTAAGATCATACCACACCCCAGGTCAGGATAAGTTCCTAGCAATATTCTTACACACACTCAACCCTTTCATCTACAGCTTTTGGAATAAAGATGTTCTGGCAACAATACAAAAGGATGCTCAGATGAAGTATTCTACATCAAAAAATGAATAGGAAAAGTGCCCGAATTACGTGTTCTCACTATTTCCATATGCAATTCATTATTAGTTCTCCAGAAAGACAATCAAAGCTACTGTTTTGCCAGGTGTGCAAAGTGAATATTTCAAAAACCCTGTTAATAATAAATAAGTTATCACGTGTGTTGACTTTGTGACTACACATCTCTAATAATGTGTGGTTCCTTCTGTAATACCAATGCACTTACTTACAGGAAACAGAAGATGAAGCAAGGCTCCCTACCACCACCCTCTAAAGTCATAATAATTTATATGAACATCTTTTAAAATACATTCACACACTCATAATATAAGAAACACAAATCTATATAATGTCTGTATTTCATTAAACTTTGTAAAATTATTATGCAAACCACTAGTTATTGGTAACAATTAAGTTTCGTGGGATTCTTCTTCACCAGGCGAATCCTTTGACCTTTGCATCAAAAATTTACAACTTTCCCGACCTAGTTCACTTTGATTCAACAAAACAAAAGATTGGACATGTGGAATCTTGTAAGGAAAGTAGGAAAAGTTTATTCAGGATCTCTTACCTCATATCTGTTACAACAGGGCAAGATTCAGCACATTCACTAGGGACAAGTTATAAAAGTAGTGCAACTCTGCATGTGTGCCCATTTACTGATCCAGCATGTTTGTTGTAGTTACGTCATGCACTTGGCTTGTGGCCGCTATTGTGTACTAAGACTAAAGGTAACTGCTCTGAACCGCTGGACAGCAGAGCAGCAGAGAGAATGACAGAGCATGGAGAGGATAGCACAGCACGGAGGGTCAGCGGAGTAGAGCTTGAGCTTGTGTCTGAGAATAAAGCATGTCTGTGAAGCTCACATCTGAAGAATAAAGTATGTCTACCTTGTATAAAGCTGCCAGGTTCTTCTTTCAACTGTCTGACTCATGACCTGCACAGGAAGGGGAATAAGGATCTGAGATTCCTCCTTGACAAATCTTATCCTGTATACCTCGATTATGACAAAATAGATCCAATTGTAGAAATGTATTATACTGTAAACTTCCATTTACAGGCTACTCTTGTGATCTTGTGTTTGTACCCCATGTCCCCCACCCAATTATCCCCAACCCCCCTCCCCCTGACTGGGGTGAGGTGATATCTCAAAGTGATTTTGATTTGCATTGACCTGATAATTAGTGATGTTGAGCTATTTTTCACGTACCTGTTGGCCATTGTATGTCCTGCTTTGAAAAATGTCTATTTAGCTCCTTTGCCCATTTTTAGATTGCATTATTTGGGGTTTTTTTGTTTGTTTTGTTTTTAGGTTGTTTTTACTGTAAGGTTGTTTGAGCTCTTTGTATATTCTGGATATTAATCCCTTGTTGGACCTGTAGTTTGCAAATACTTTCTCTCATTCTAGGGGTTGTCTTTTCAATCTCTTGTTTCCTTTGCTGTGCAGAAGATTTTCAGTTTGATAAAACCCCACTTGTTTGTTTTTTCTTTTTTGTCTCTGCTTTTGGGACCTTATTCATTAAGTTTTTTCCAGTTTTTTCTAGGGTCTAGATCCTAGAGTGTTTTACCTATGTTTGCTCCAATGTGTTTTAAAGTTTGAGTTCTTATATTCAAATTTTTAATCCATTTGGAGTTCACTTTTGTATATGGTGAGATATACAGTTCAAGTTTCATTCTTCTACAAATGGATATACAGTTTTCCCAGCATCATTTATTGAAGAGGCCCTCCTTTCCCTATTGTATGTTCTTGGTGCCCTTGTTGAAGACCAGTTAGCTGTAAATACATCAATTATTTCTGGATTCTCCATTCAGTTCCATTGGTCCATACATCTGATTTTATGCCAGTACCATGCTCTTTTGGTTACTATAGTTTTGTCATATAACTTGAAGTCAGGAAATGTACTGCCTCTGGCTTTACTTTTTTTGCTCAGGATTGCTTTGCCCATTTGTGGTCTTTTGTCTTTCTGTGTGAATGTTAGGATTGTTTTTTCTATTTCTGTAAAGAATGTCATTGGTATTTTTTTTTCTTTTTTGTCTTTTTTCGTGACCGGTAATGGGATCACAACCCTCGGTGTCACGCCCGTACCGCGACTGGCAACAGGATCGCAACCCTCGGTGTCGCGCCTGCACTGCGCTCAGCCAGTGAGCGGACCGGTCTCTATATGGGATCCGAACCCTCGGCAGGAGTGCCGCTGTGCTCCCAAGCGCCACACTCAACCGAGTGTGCCACCGGGCCAGCCCCTGTCATTGGTATTTTAATGGGGATCACATTGAATCTGTAGATGGCTTTGGATAGTATGCATATTTTCACTTGTTAATTCTTCCAATCCATGAACAAGGAATGTCTTTCCATCTTTTGGTGTCCTTTATAATTTCTTTCAGCAATGATTTGTAGTTCTCTTTTTAGATATCATTCACCTCCTTGGTTAGATTTATTCGTAGGTATTTTATTTTATTTTTTGGTCACTACTATAAATGGGCTTGCTTTCTTGATTTCCCTTTCTTCTAGTTTGATGTTTGAGTGTTAATACAAAACTGATTTTTGTGTATTGATTTGTGTCCTACAACCTTACTGAATTCGTTTATCTGTTACAAGAGTTTTTTGGAAGAGTCCCTCAGGTTTGCTATATATAGAACCTGTCATCTGCAAACCGAGATGACTTAACTTCATCTTTTCCAGTGTGGATGTCTTTTATTTCTTTCTCTTGTCTAATTGCTCTGCAGAGTACTTTCAATGCAATGTTGAATGCAAGTGGTGAGAGCAGGCATCCTTGTCTTGTGCCTGATCAAAAAGGAAAAGCTCTCATAATGATATTTTCAGTGGGTTTGTTGTAAATGGCTTTTAGGATAATATTTGCAGTGGGTTTGTAATATACGGCTTTTGCTGTGGTTTGATACCATTCTTTGAATCTAATTTGTTGAGATTTTTAATTATGAAGGAATGTTGGATTATGTCAAATCCCTTTTCTGCATCTGTTCAGATGATCATATGGTTTTTGTTCTTGATTCGGTTGATATGGTGTATCACATTTGTTATTTATTTATTTATTTATTTATTTATTTTATTATTGTTGTTGCTGTTGTTGGAGACACCAATTTATTCAGCAAGGGTTTATTGATCTCCTACCAGGAACAAATATTTTGCTTGGTACAAAGGTGATGATATGTAATTTCTGTTCTGAAGCATCATACAATATATATAGGGAGACCCTATGTGTTTAGAAATAATTATATAATATGGCAACTTTGAAAAATATCCAGAAATATGTGAGTGATTTGGAATATTAATTCCTTCATTTTTTAAAAGCATGCAATTCAGTGGTTTCAATATGCTTACAAATTTATGCAACCATCACCACAAGGCAATTTCACAATATTTTCATCTTCTGAAAAGAAAATGCAGATTAACAGTCACTCTCCATTACCCCTTCTGCCTAGCCCCTAACAACCAATAATCTATTTTCTGTCTCTATGGATTACCCTATCATCAATTAATTCTTCAACATAAACTGACCGTAAGGGTAGGATTTATTTCTGTTCTCTCAAATCTATTTCTATGATTTTTATGTCTACCCCTATGCTTGTATCACATTCTTGATTACTGAAGCTTTGTATTAATTTTTGTTGTTGTTGGTTTTTTGATGCTCACATCAGAATAATTAGTATATTCAATAATATACCCTATCATTGCTATTTGTGGTCCTTTACCCATTCCTTCCTCCCCCCTGCCTTCCTGTTTCTAGTAGTGTCAGTTGTCCTTTGGAAAGTTTGATGTATTACTGTGAATGTCACATCTTTATTTATTTATTTTATTTATATGTTTATTATTTTAGCTCCCACTTATGAGTAAGAGAGTGAGAACATATAGTATTTCTCTTTCTGTGCCTGGCTTATTTCACTTAATATAATTTTCTCTAAGTTTGTCCTTGCTGGTACAAATGACAATATTTCCTTATTTTTTATGGCAGAGTAATATTCCATTGTGCATTTATGCTATACTTTTCTTATCTAGTCATCTAATGGTGGAAATTTAGGTTGGTTCAGCTCTTGGCTATTATAAATAGAGCTGTGATAAACATGGGGGTGCAGGCATATCTTTGACATGATGCTTTCCATTTTGGGAGGTATATACACAACAGTGAAATTGGTAGATCATATGGCAGTTCTATCTGAAGTTGTTTAAGGAATCTCCATACTATTTTCCATAATGGATTTACCAATTTACGGTCCCACCAACAGTGCAGGAGGGTTCCATTTTCTCCACATCTTTGCCAGCATTTGTTGTTCTCTGACTTTATGATGATAGCCAGTCTAACTGGGGTGAGATGGCATCTTAATGTGGTTTTGATTTCCATTTCCCTGATAATGAATGATGTTGAGCATTTTTTCACATGTCTGTTGGCCATTTGAATATCTTCCTTTGAGAGATGCCAATTGAGCTACATTGCCCTTTTTTTAATTGGGTTATTTATTTATTTATTTGCTGTTAAGTTGTTTGAGTTCCTTCTATATTTTGGATATTAATCTTTTGTCAGTTGCATAGTTTGCAAATATTTTCTCCCAACCTATAGGTTGTCTTTTGCTCTGATAATTGTTTGTTTGTTTTTATTTCTATCCACAAGCTTTTTAGTTTGATATAATCCCATTTCTCCCCCTTTTGTTGCCTGTGCTTTGGGGGTCATATTCATAAAATCTTTGTCCAGTTCTATTTCCTGAAGTGCTTTCACCTGCATTTTCTTTTAGGAACTTTGTAGTTGGAGGTCTTATATTTAAGTCTTTGATCCATTTTTTTTTTTTTTTGTCTTTTTACGTGACTGGCAACGGATCGCAACCCTCAGTGTCGTGCCCGTACCGGGCCGGGACCGGCCACGGGATTGCAACCCTCAGTGTTGCTCCCGCCCCTCACTCAGCCAGTGAGCGGCCGGTCTGTATATGGGATCCGAACCCTCGGCGGGAGCGCCACCGCGCTTCCCAAGCGGCGCACTATAGCAGTGCGCCACCGGGCCGGCCCTTTGATCCATTTTGAACTGATTTTGGTGTATTGTGAGAGGTACAGATCAAGTTTCATTCATCTATGTATCGATGTCCAATTTTCCCAGCACCATTTATTGAAGAGGCAGTCTTCTCTCCAGTGTACATTCTTGTTTGTTAAATATCAGTTGCTGTAGGTTTTTGAATTGATTTTTGTGTTCTTTATTCTGTTCCATTGGTCTGAGTGTCTGTTTGTATGCCAGTACCATGGTGTTTTTGTAACTATAGCTTTGTAGCATAGTTTGAAGTCAGGTAGTGTTATGTCTCCAGCTTTATTTTTTTTGCTCAAGATTGCTTTGGCTATTTTGGGTCTTTTGTTGTTCCATATGAAAGTTATGATTTTTTTTTCTATTTCTGAGAGGAATGTCATTGGTATTTTCCTGGGGAATGCATTGAATCTGTAGATTGCGCTGTGAAATATGAACATTTTCACAATGCTAATTTTTCCAATTCAGGAGCAAAGAACATCTTTCCATCGTTTTGTGTTCTCTTTAATTTCTTCAACACTGTTCTATAGTTTTCATTGTAGTGATCTTTTACCTCCTTGATTAAGTTGATGTCTAGGCATTTTATTTTTGTGTGTGACTGTTGTAAATTGCCTTGCTTCCTTGATTTGTTTTTCTGTGATTTCATTCTTGGAGTATAAAAACTAATGATATTTGCATGTTGATTCTGTATCCTGCAACTTTACTACAGTTGTTTATCAATTCTAAGAGTTTTTGGTCAAGATTTTGGCCAGTTCTATATACAGGATCATATAATCTGCAAACAGGGACAATTTGACTTCTTTTTTTCCAATCTGGATGCACTTTCTTTCTTTATCGTGCCTGATTGCTCTGGCTAGTACTTCCATTATTATGATGAATAAGAGTGGTGAGAGTGGCATCCTTGTTTCATTCCCATTCTCTAGTGAAAATCTTTCAACTTTTACCCTTTCAGGATGATACTGGCAGAGGGTTTGCTATATATGGCTTTTCTTGCATTGAGATACTTTCCTCCCATACCTAATTTGCTGAGAGTCTTTATCATGAAGTGGTGTTGAATTTTGTGAAATGATTTTTCCACATCTATTGAGATAATCATGTGGATTTTGTTCTTGGTGATGTTGATGTCGTGTATCACATTTATTGATTTGCATATGTTGAACCATCCTTGCCTCCCTGAGATGAATTTCACTTGATCATGGTGTATAATTTTTTTCATGTGCTTCTGTAATTTGATTGCTTCAATTTTGTTGAAGATGTTTGTATCTATGTTCATCAAGGGTACTGGCATGTAGCTTTCTTTTTTTGTTGAATCTTTGTCTGGCTTTCGCATCAGGTAATTCTGGTCTCATGAATGAGTCAGGGAGAATAGCCTGTGTTTCAATTTTTTGTAATAGTTTAAAAAGAATTGGAATTAATTCCTTCTCAAGTGTTTGGTAGAAGTCTATTTTATCCTGTATGAGATAGCTACTACTGTTCATTTTTGATTTCCATTTATGTGGTATACCTTTTTTCATCCCTTCACTCTTAATCTGTGTGTGTTTTTACAGGTGAGATGTCTCTTGTAAACATCATGTAGTAGAGTCTAGCTTTTCAATCCAAATAACCAGTCTGTGCCTTCTGAGGGGGAATTTAATCCATTTACATTTAGGGTTGCTACTGAAAAGTATTGTGTTCCTTCTGGTACTTTATTGATTTTCATTTGGATGTTTTGAATATTTCATGTTTCTTTATTCCTCCTTTATTGTTTTTCTTTGGCATTTATAGTTTTTTAAGTGGCAAGATACAGTTTCTTTCTGTTTTTCATTTGCATTTTTGTTCTATTTGAGGGGTTTGTTCTTTCTTGTGTATTTATGGAAGTGATTATAATTCCAGTGATTTCATTCCAGATGCAGGACACCCTTGAGAATTTCTTGTAGGGTTGGTCATGTGGTGGTGAACTCTCATAGTTTTTGTTTGTCTGGGAAATGCACTATTTCTCCTTTTCTGAATGATAGCTTCACTGTATATAGTATTGTTGGCTGGCAGGATTTTTTCTTTTAGTAGTTTGAATGTAACATGCCATTCTCTTCTGGTTTGTAGAGTTTCTAATGGGGACTCCTTTATTAGTGACTTGACACTTTTGTCTTGCTGTTTTTAGGATTCTCTCCTCATTTTGACTTTGAATACGTTGACTGCAATGTGTCTCAGACAGAAACTTCTTGGATTTAAACTGCTTGGGGATCTTTGAGCCTCTTGAATCTGAAAGTCCATGTCTGTCCATATGCCTGTGAAGATTTTTTGCTATTATTTCATTGAATATGTTCTTAATGCTTTTTCCTTTCTCCTCCCCTTCAGGAATACCCATGATTCAGATGTTTGTATACTTAAGGTTATCTGCTATCTTTATTAGATTATCTTTTTTAAAAAAAATCTTTTTTGTCTGCCTGAGTCGTTTCAAAGAGATTTTCTTTAAGATCAGAAATTCTTTCTTCTTCTTGCTCTATCCTGTTGCTTAAGCTTTCAATTGTGCTTTTTATTTCATTAAGTGACTCCTTCAGTTCCATGAATGTCTGCTATGTTCTTTTTTAAAGTATTAATCTCTTTGTAGATTACCTCCCTCTTATACTGGGTAGTTTTGCTCAGTTCATTGTGTCATCTGACTGTCTTCTTTCATCTCACTGAGTTTCCTAAAGATTTGTATGTGGAATTCCTTTTCAGTTATTTCAAGTGTTTCCTGTTCTATGGGGTCTGCCTCTTGAGAGTCATTATATTCCTTTGGTGGACTCATATTTTCTTTTTTTTTAATCTTCATATTTTTAGCATCTTCACATTGATGTTTAGTCATCGGGAAGAGCACTTTCTTTTTTTCATTTTATTTAATTAATTAATTTATTTATCTATATATCCATCTATCCATCTATCTATCTATCTATCTATCTATCTATCTATCTATCTATCTATCTATTTTAATTTATCAATGTACAGTGTAGTTGATTTTTGATAAAAAAAAAAAAATGATCAACATCACTCAGCAGTTGCTTCTTCTGTTACTCTCTTTCCCTGGACTCTGATCGTGGCCCTCTTTGTGTCAGTTGAAATGAGTGGTTTGCTATCTGCCTTCACAGCTAAAGTGGCTGCTATGGCTGCTGCTGTGGTAGCAGGCCACCCCTTAGTGGCAGTGGCTTTAGTGGGTTGCCTACATGGCAGCAGTTGTCTAATGGTGGCAGGGTGTTTGCACAATGATGGTGGCTGTCTGGTGGCATTGTTGGTGTCAGTGACTTCAGCAGTGATAGGTGCACTAGCTGCCCATTTGGCTATAGTGACCTCCACAGCTGCCTGCACAGCTACAGTGGCTATAGCAAGAGCTGGGTTAACTCACAGAGGCAACAGCCTTACTGGTGGCTGGAATTGCCTCCTTTGTATCTACAGTGTCCACAGC
The DNA here is from genome assembly GCF_000696425.1 of Galeopterus variegatus. Taxonomy (NCBI): domain Eukaryota; kingdom Metazoa; phylum Chordata; class Mammalia; order Dermoptera; family Cynocephalidae; genus Galeopterus; species Galeopterus variegatus. The sequence goes on along the minus strand of NW_007734668.1, from coordinate 71,735 downwards.
AGTAAAGGATTTACCTTGCGAGCGTGGTAACAACACTGGCAACTGTGACTGCCTCCCTCAAGTTTGCTGTGTCTGCAGTAACAGTAGCATTACCTCATGGGGCCAGCAGTGATGCAAGAGGCTGCACCTGCTTACCTCTTGTCTGTGATGTCCACAGTGGAAGTGGGGAAAGTGGGGTTTCCTTGTGGGGTGGCAGTGGTACTGTTAGCTATAACAGCCTCTGATGCCTGTGCAGTGTCTGCAGTGGTAGGGGGGTTACCTTGTGGAGGCAGCAGCACCGCTGGTGCTTGGAATTGCCTCACTCTCATCTGTGGTGCCTTTGGTACTATCCTATGTGGCAGCAGAGTTACCTTGTGTTGATAACAGCAGCAGCAATGGCTGCAACTGCCTCAGTCTCATGCAGTGGCCCTGGTGGCTGCAGGGTCAATTTACTACAGGGAAAGTAGTGCTGGGGTCTACCAGTTCCTTGCTCACTCCCTCAGAGGCCCTGGCAGCTGCAGGGTTAATTTGCTACAGGAGCAGTGGCTCTGGGACTTGCAGCTGTCTCATTCACTCCCTCTGGGGCTTTGTCAGCTGCAGGGTTAATTCATGGTGGGATCAGCAGTGCTGGGACCTGCCACTTCCTTGCTCATTCCTGCAACTCCAACCAGTCCCACTGGTGTGATGGCTATGGCAGAAGCTGCCACACTGTGAACAACTATGGCAGGGGGACCCACAAGAACCTGAGCTGGATGTTGAGGTTGCTTGTGTGGGGGTACCTCATGTGGTTGTAGACAGCCACTATCAAAGACTACTGCACTGCAGATGGCTGTGACACGGGAACAGCAGGTGGCTGGGCTGACTGGTGTAGCAGTGTGTGCGGAGATCCTGTACACATCTTGCCTGGTCAGAGCTGTAGTGCCAGTTTGGATGGTTTCCAGCAACAGCAGTGGCTGGAGCCATGCTACAGGCAACAGCAGTTTGGGATGGGGTGAAACTCACAGTGGGAACATGGGTGATGGTCCTGGTTCCTGATGATCACCAGCAAGTTCAGTGCTGGCAGTGAATGTCCTGTTCTTGTCTTCTTCTGTGGGAGAAATACATCACAGGGTTCTCTGGTCTGACATCTTACCACAATCCTTGTATCGCATTTATTGACACATCCCTGGGGTGAACTCACTTGATTATGGTGTATAATCGTTTGGATGTGCTGCTGTCTTCTGTTTGGTAGTATTTTGTTGAGGACTTTTGTGTCGAAGTTCATCAAGAATATTGCCCTGTAGTTTTCTTTTTTTGTTATATCTATGTCTAATTTTGGTATAAGGGTGATGCTGGTCTCATAGAATGAGTTTGGGAGAATGCTCTGTTTTTCAATTTTTTGGAATAGTTTAAAAAGTATTGATATTAATTCCTTTTTCAAGGTTTGGTAGAATTCAACATTGAAGCCATACAGTCCTGAGCTTTTCTTTGTTGGAATATTTCTGATTACTGCTTCAATCATGTTGCTAATTATTGTTCTGTTCAGTTTTTCTGTGTTTGCTTGGTTCAGTCTTGGTAGTTTGTATATATCCATAAATTTATCCTCTTTCTCCAGGTTTTCAAATTTGTTCATGAATAGTTTCGTATACTAAACTTGAATGATTCTTTGTGTTTCTGTGGTTTCAGTTGTGATGTCTCTTTTTTCTTTTCTGATATTTTTTATTTGGGTTTTTTCTCTTCTTTTTTTTAGTTAGTCTAGCTAATGGCTTGTCTATATTTTTATTTTCTCAAAAAAATCCAATTTTTTTTTTCATTGATCTTTTCTATAACATTTTTGGTCTCTTTCATTTAGCTCTGCTCTGATTTTAATTATTTCTTTCCATCTACTAACTTTGGGACTGGATCGTTCTTGTTTTATTAGTTCTTCAAAATTTAATGTTAGGTTATTTATTTGAAGGCCTTCTATTCTCTTGATGCAAGCATTTCTTGCAATAAACTTTCCTCAGTACTGCTTTTCCAGTATCCCATAGGTATGGTATGGTATATCATTATTATCATTAGTTTCACATGGGGTGGGACTGCAGAACATGAAGCTGGACAGAGGCCATGTGGGGATGTGCTGTGGGAGCTGCTGCCTGGTGTGTTGAGGCTCCTATGGTGGAGAACCCATGGGGGGGGATCAGTAGGCTATTGCCAGGGGACTGTCCTGGTGGAATACATGTGGTGGGGGAGGTTCCTGGTGCTACTGTGCAGTGGTTCAGGCTTCCTGGAGTGAGAGCTGCAAGGGGCATGGCTCCAGTTGCTGGTGCAGGGCTGCTGGGGCCTCTCTCTGTGAAAGCCATGAGGGGCAGGACTCCCGGGGCTATTGCCAGCTGCTCTGGATTCTAGTGAAAGCCACAGGGAGAGGGACTCTGGGGACTGCTTCCCACCAGCTCCAGCTTCCTGCAATGGAAGCTGCATTCAGTGTGACTCTGGAGGCTGTGGAAGGTAGTAGGGCACTCTCATGTTCAGGGCTAGGAGTCATGCAGTGTCTTGGGCTGGATACACTTGGCCAGCATTTCCAGAGGCTGGTCTGTGGCTGCAGGTGGCATGGTCCATGCAGTGGGTGTGCTAGTGGCTGCTGCAAGGAGCAGGAGGAATTCCTGTAGGAGGAGATGGATCCCTGCCCTTGGGCTGGCCAATGGCAGTGGAGACCTCAGTGGTGGTGAGGACAGGCTGGGGCAGGAGTAACTGGGAGTTAAAGCTGGGAAGTGCTCACAGTTGAGTAGATTCTTGTCATCACAAGAGAGAATGTCTCCTGTGCTGATCCCAGCTTTCCACTCCTTGCACTGGACCTCATCTGTGGGAGAATTGCATGCTGGGAACCTCTAGTCCACCATCTTTACCAGCTTCCTGTCTCATTTCCAAACATGACTCGCTCTATCAATGAGTTGTTATACTTTAGCCACAGGAAGCATGAAATTCATCAAAATTAGGTAATACTTTTTATTTATGTACAGAATATAGCCCATTAAATGAAGTAAGAGGCTATTAGCCTAAGGCTGTCTATATGGCACTTAATTAAATCCACCTTAAGTAACAACCTGCAAACATAATATGTTAACAAACTGAAACCTATTTTAGGGATATCTCTGTGTGTGTGTGTGTGTGTGTGTGTGTATTTCATTGACATATAGACAATTTTCAGCCAATCACAGTGAGCTGAGTAAGTTCAGCCAATCACAGGGAGCAGAATAATCACAACATGCCCAAATACAGCAAATGCCTCATCATACTATGCTCAAATCAGTCACATACCTTGTTGTAAATAATCAGGTAGTTTTTCTACTTTGCTTCCATGTTCAGCCTGTAATAGTTCACTGCACATATTGCTGGGCAGAGCACTAAACCTTTTGTGGTCCTGTGTTCTGTCCAATTTTACGTTATTCTTTGTTCATATGAACTCTTAAATTTATTGTGTTTATAGCTTTTCTTTTAACATTTTTGTGTCAGAAGTGAGATGTAAGAGAGTCCTCCAGCAACCTGGCAACCTCCTAGAGTGTGGGTCAGACCAGCAAAGGTGTCTAGAGGAACCATTGTGCACGTTACTCCCTTGCCACAACTGGAGGTCGTGGGTGAGTTACTGCTTGGACTGAGCCCTGTGAAATCGTGTTCTCAGCTCTCTGACTTTACTTGAGCAATCCTGTGACTTCACTGAGTCCAGAAGTGTATTAGATCTGATATAAAAAACTCAAACAACAACAACAACAAATATTTGAAAATGTGCAAGTGGCTTTTGATCTGGGTATTGATGAAAGACTAGAAAAATTTGCAGGAGCAGGCTAGAAAAAGCCTCATTGCTGGTGAGAGTTTAGGAGACAAGAATTCCAGGAAAAGCATGGAATGTTTTACAGACTGGTTGAATGGTGGCGTCCAGAATGTTTATGGAAATATGGACTGTAAAGACCATTCTAAGGAGATCTCAGGTATAAACAAAAAGGGACTTATTAGAAACGGGGGCAAAGGTCGCCCTTGCTATGAGCTGGCAAGGAACTTGGCTGTATTCTGTTCCTGCCTCAAAATTATATTGAATGTGGAACCTCAAGATGTTGAACCAGGTATTTTATGGAAGAAATTTCTAAGCAGCAAAGCATTAAGGAAGCTGCATGACTACTTGCAACATCTTACATTGAGTTATGGCAGCAAAGACATGACATAAAGTCAGAATTTAAAAGGAAAGCTGAAGGTGAATATTTGGAAAATTGGCAGTCTGGCCATTTGGTAGAGAAGCAGAGAGCATTTTCAGGCAAAAAATACAATGGTGCTAAGATTAGTAAAAAAAGAAAGGGATTATCAAAAGAAGGGGGAAAGTCCTTGAAGTCATTGCAGAAGCCTCTGGAGCCAACCTTTCCATTACATGTCCAGAGAGATAGGGAGAGAGAATAATCTTGGGGAACAGGTCCAAGGCACCCTCTACAGACTCACTGCACAAGGCCGGCTTGGGATTCTGCTCCCCACACCAACACCCCAGCTACTTTGGCTATTCTAGGTGTGGCTAAATTGTCCCCAGCCATGGCTGGACCCACAGCTTTGGAACACACAATCTGGAGGCTTTGTGTGGTCCTCACAGTGTTAGGTCTGCAGATTCACAGAATGTCTGAACTGTGGAGGCTTGGGAGCCTCCACCATGATTTCAAAGGATGTATGGAAAAGCCTGGGGACCCAGGAAGAGATCACTTCATAGATCTTTCACTACAGCAGTGCCAAGAGGAAATGTGGGGTTGAGTTGCAGTCAGGAAACCCCATCATTGCCACTCCTAGTGGAGCCATGAGAGCAGGGCCACCATAGAAACCCCAGACTTGTAGAGCTAGCAGAGTGAAATACCAGCCTGCAAGAGCTAAAGCATCACCTGAGACCAAGCAAGCCATAGAAGCAGAGCTGCCTGAGGACTTGGGAACACAACCCCACACAAGCATACAGAGGACATCAAACATGGAGTCAAGGTACATGATTTGCCACCTCTGAAATTTAATGTCTGCCCTGCTGGGTATCAGATTTGTTAGGAACTGTTACCTCTTTCCTTTGCCTGTTTATCCTTTTTTGAATGGGAATATGTACCCTATGTTTATCCTACCATTGTATGTTGGAAGTAGATAATTTGTTTTGACTTCACAGATGAGACTTGAACTTTGAACTTTGGACATTTGAGTTGAAATAAGTTAAAACTTTGAAGATGTAATGATTGTATTTTGCTGTGAGATGAACATGAACTTTGCGGGCCAGGGGAAGAATGCTGTGGATTGTTAGAATTTTGTCCTCCAAAGTTCTTATATTGGAAGCTTAATTCCCACAGTAACTGTTGAGTTTGGGAAATCCTATTATGGTGATTGAAAGGTGGAGCCTTGATGAGGTGATTGGATTGTAAGGACAATACCATAGTGAATAGATTAATAATGGTGGTCAGGGGAGTGGTTCTGAGGACTTTAAAAGGAAAGCATGCCAGGAGCTCTGTCTGTCTGCTCTGCCACTTTCTGCCATGTGAGACCCCTGGGTCACTGTCACCAGCAGCATGACCTTCATCAAATGTGCTACTTGGACTTTGGACTTCCCAGACTCTGAAACAGTAAGCAATAAATTTCATTTTCTTTATAAACTACTCAATTCCAAGTATTTTGTCATAAGGAAGAGAAATGGACTAATATACAGACAAATTTTTTTAAACAATTTATCCCTTGATGAACAAACACTCAGACTGATTCCATAACTTGACTATTATGTATACTGCTGCAATGAACATGGGAGTGCAGACGTCTTAGACCTACCAATTTCAAATCTTTTGGGTAAATACCCAGAAGTGAGATGGCTGGATGATCTGGTAATTCTACTTTTAGTAGGGAATCTCTATACTGCTTTTCATAATGGGTATACTAATTTAGACTCCCCCCAACAGTATACAATGTTTTCCTTTTCTTCACATTCTTGCCAACACTCACTGTCATTTACATTTTTAATAATAGACACTCTATCAGGTGTGAGATGATATCTCATTGTTATTTTAATTTGCATCCTTCTAATAATTAGCCATGTTGAGCCTTTTTATGTATCTGGTAGCTATTTGTATGTTTTCTCTTGAGAAATATCTATTCAAGGTCTCTTGCCTATTTCTTAACAGAATGATCTGTTTTCTTTCTGTAGAGGTGTTTGATTTCTTTATACATTTTGTATATTATCGTCTTATCAGATGTGTGGTTTACAAATTTTTTCTCACAGTAATTGTTTTCTCTTCACCCTGTTGTTTCCCTTATTGTGCAGAAGCATTTTATTTTGATGTAATCTCATTTGCTTATCTTGGTTTTATTTCCTGCTCTTTTGGGATCAAATTTTAAAAGTTACTACCCAGACCAATGTTGTGTAGTATTTCTTCCTATGTTTTTGTTCAGTAGTTTTGCAGCTTCAGACTTTATACTTAAGTTTTTAGTCTGTTTGAGTTAGTTTTGAATATGATGTGACATAAGGGTCCAATATTTTTCTTTTTCAATATTGATATCCAGTTTTTCTAGCACCATTTATTGAATAGACTGCTCCTTTCCCACTGTGTACTATTGGCGTCTTTGTTGAAAATCGACAGCAGATGTGTGGGTTCTTTTCTGGGCTCTTAATTTTGTTCCATTGGTTGATGTGTCTATTTCCATGCCAATACAGTGCTGTTTTAATTATTACTTTGTCATATGTTTTGAATTCAAGTAGTGTGATGACACCAATTTTGCTCTTTTTGCTCATAATTGCCTTGTCTATTTAGGTTCTTCTTTTTGGGGGGCTTGCATGTAAATTTTAGGATGGTTTCTTTGTATATCTATGAAAAATGATGCTGAAATTTTGATAGAAATTGCAGTGAATCTGTACATGCCTTTGGGCAGTTTGGACATTTTAACTTAACAAATTATTTCAGTCCATGAACAGGAAATTTACCAATTTTGCTGCAGTTTTGATATTGTAAAAACAGAATTTCTACATCTTTAGAACCATTGGCTTTTTATATCGTTTTTGTGTCCACTACTCTTTCTGAGCATTCTTATGACTTGCCAGTTGAGTCTAATGGTGTTTCAGGTTAATTGTTTCATGTTTGCAAACATCATTACTTTTTTTTGCTTATTTTTCACACGTTGGTATCTTTTAGGTTTTGGTCCTGTTTAGCATAATTGCGTGGCTACTACTTTCAAGAAAATGTTTAGTAAAATATTCATTACATGGTATTTAATGTTGGCAAGCATTAGGATGTTTTATTTTTTATCAAATGCACCTATGGATATTATCACACTACAGATTTCTTTTTTCTCTTTTCCAGTATAGAAAAGAGGTAGGTGTGTGTGTGTGTGTGTGTGTGTTTGTTGTTTTAAATGTTCTGCAGGAATTTCTGTTGTTATTTACTAAAAACTTTGTTCTGTTCCCCAATTTGGTATAGTATTGCAGTTTTGTTTTTCCTGATTAAGAAATCATCACTAACTTCTCTCTCTCACTAACATCTACATCCAGTTCACCAATAAGTCCTGTTGTCTGAGCCTTTAGAATAGATTTCATATTTCCCACTTCTCAACAGCTTCCTTGCAGAGTTCTGGGCCTGGTATCCCTCAAATCTTGATTGGGCACTGTGAAGACCTAAATTCTCTTCTGACTTTCACCTTTTCCCTCTATTGCCACTCCCTAAAACATCTGAAGATTCTCTTGTAAGTCAGGTGGCCTCTCTCCCATTCAAATTCTTTCAACATGTTTTAAGTAAATCCAAGTCCGCCAGACCCCCATGATACCCACTGGATACTCCTCTGCACTCACCCATACCGTACTTCTTGCTCCCTGGCTTTCTGCTCTACTGTCCTCCTTGCTTTTTCCTTCGTGATCTCAAGGCCTTTGCACTGCTCTTCCCTCTCTAGTACTCCTTTTCCATATACTTTCCTGCTGGCTTGCTCCATCATTACGTTCAGATCTCTGCTTAAATATCACTCCTCAGAGAGGTCTTTGGTGAGCAGTCAGTTTAAAATAGCAGTGCCATAGCATTCTATCTAGTCACTTGTTCTTTTTTTTCCCTCTTCACTATAGCCAAGGAAGGTTTATTTAAATTATCCAAGGGTAATTCAGTATTTGAAAGTCAATCGATGTAATCTACTATATCAATAAGTTAAAGAAAAATATCAAATGGTTATGTCAATAAATTCAGAGAAGCATTTGATAAAATTTAATACCCATTCATATAATAGCTCCCAGCCAGCTAGGAATAAAAGAAAGCTTCAAATTGATAGAATATGTAAGTATAAAGAACACGCCTATAGCTAACATGCTTGATGGTGAAAGATGATGTTTTACTCCTGAGATCAGGATAAAGGCAAGGACACCCACTTGTACCATTCTCACTTAAAACATGTACTGAAAATTCTAGCTGTCATAAAAAGGCAAAAGTAAATAAACAAAGGCACACATATTAGAATGGAAGATGTGTAACTGTCCCTATTTTCAGACTACGTGATGTTCTATGTAAAAAAACCCCAAAAATATTACAAACACTTAATATTAACAAATGAGCTCAGTAGTTTGCATGAAGTAAGATTAACACAAAAAATTAATTCTATTTCTATACACTAATAATAAACTGTGAAAACTGAATTAAAAACACAATATTATTGGGCCGGCCCGGTGGCGCACTGGAGAGTGCGCCGCTTGGGAGCGTGGCGGCGCTCCCACCGAGGGTTGCGATCCCGTTGCTGGTCCCCGGTACGGGCGCGACACCGAGGGTTGCAATCCCGTTTCCGGTCAGTAAAAAAAAGATAAAAAGGAATAAAAATAAATAAATAAATAAAATTTTAAAAATATATATTATTTATACTTACTCCAAAGGAAATAAAAAAAAATTTCTAAGTTTAAAAAAAAAATTATTTTACACTTGAAACATAATTGATTATACACACTAATGGGGGTACAGAGTTGACTATCAGTATTTGTATACACTACATGATAATCAGATCAGTATTATTAGCGTGTTCATCATTACAAGTCATAATCATTCTTTGTGTCCATTATCCTAACACCCCTTCCCCTCCTCCTTTCCTATTTCCAGTGACCATAATCAGTAAGCAGTAGCACTACCTTGAATTTTATTATTTGCTTAATTGTATATGCACGTGTTATGCATCTCACCCATGAGAATGAAACCTTCTGAATGTCAGGAATTTATCTTGATTGTTTACTTCTGAAATTGTGGAACTGAAACAGGAGAGGACAATCAATGTGCATTCACTTAATAATTTTTAACAAGCACAGTATTGTATTGGTCTTCCTATTAAGCCATCTTTGGAAGTCAGTAATTATGAATATTTAAAATGTGGCATTCATTTACCTACTGAAATATTTTTTTTCAATATTTTACTCATGTTATTGACTAATATTCATAAGTGACATCTGTCGAAATTCATAATTTTGTGCTCATTTTATCAAATTTTTCAGTGGTAATGCAAGATAAAATTGCTAAATATATGAATAATTCCTAATAATATTTAATTAAGAACTACAATGTACCAAGAAATATTATACATATTTTGCTTATGATAAAAAAAATAAATCCTCACAACATCACTATCCATAATTACTATTGTATTTACTCCTGATATCACAGCATTGTGCAAATGAAGAAGCAGGATCACAAAGAAGTTGAGTAACTTGCTCTGAGTCACACAGCTAGAACTGTGTGACCACTATTCATATTTGGTTAAATTCATTTTATATCCTCCACTGTTGAAAATACATAAGAATTGTGAGATCCTTGATATTTTGATAAAAGAAACATGAAAGCTATCTAGACATTTTCTGCTTTGAAGAATAATGACTTAATAGCCTTCTAGTTTGATTATTTTCTATTTATGATTTTTAAATTTATTTGATTAAACTTTGATAATATATACCTATTAAACACTTATATACATGCATATTCACAGACACAAATGTACATAAACTACAGTTATCTACACACATATCCAAAAAGGATTGCATTGAAAAAATCATAATATTGAAGGACAAGATGTAGAGCTCAACAATTTAGAAGATATATAAAGGTAATGATTGGAAACAAAGTGAAATCTACCCAATGCACTTCTAAAAAAATTACAACAACAGGCTTTTCAGAGAGAACGGCCAGCTGATTGCAAAATAATGTAAAGGACTATTAATAACTAAGTGTATACTATCAATGAATTAGGAGATATTACAACCAAATATCTAATACATTTTAATAATTAGGTATTAAATATCTAATTTAATGGTGTCATAATTTAATCAAGTAGGCTTCTCATTCAACTTAGCTTTTCAATGCCTTTGTTTAATTTCTACGTCTATGTTTACAACTACCAACCTTATATCTCCAAAGAGCATCTCTTGCCTGAAATCCACAGGTGACTCTCCAGTTTCCTAATTAACATCTCCATGAGGATAATTAATAAGTTTTCAAAATTAACATACATTAAATAGAAAGGTTGATTCCCTTATCCCCAGGTATTACTCCCGGAAGACGTCATCATATCAATAAATGGTGCATTTGTTCTATTGCTCTATCAGTTACTCACATTCAAAGCTTTCAAATTATCAAAGACTTTTCTCCTCCTCTCAAATAATTCATTCTTCAACAGGATCAGCACTTACCTCTTTGTATCAGAATTTAACCCTTTCTTTCCATTTTCATGACTTACTTCAAAGTCTAGTCATCATGCTCATCCACCAGGACTTTGTTTTTATCTAGACATAAAACTATTGATAAAAACCTCAAACAGCTATTATCTGTTTATATTCCACTCAATTTTGCATGCATCTCTGTAATTGCCTGCATGAAATATCTATTCCCTTTAAGTGAACAAACCTAGGGAGTGTCTAGGTCACATATTTTGAGAACTGGACCTTAGTGATGACAATACAATGAAACATGGATATATTTGAAAATTATTAATAAAATCTCTTTTTGCTCCATTTTAGCTGAAGACTATTTTTCTGGGTGAATCATAACTGGCACAGTATTTAAGTGCCAGATTTCACCATTTCCATTTCCCTGATAACAATTAATGTAAATACTTAATTTTATGGAATAACATGTGTTAGCAACTAATATAATGAATTCATAATCTAATTTTTGTCCATGTTGATGTAAATTGAGTGTCAAGGAAAATTGAAGCTATGTGTTTGATCATTTTCAGATCTCAATCATTTGTGGCCCAATTACTTGGATATTTGAAAAGCATGTTTATTGTTACTTTTTCCTTTGGTCTTCCAAATTATGGAAAGAATTCCATCTCACTTAGAGTAAAATCCAATGTCTTCCCAAAGGCTCTGAGATTTTGTTCCAGCAAGCTCTCTGCTCTTATCTCCCACTGTGTTCCGTCTGCCTCATCTACACTTGTGCCAGCTCCGTGCTCAATAGCCCTTCTGTTAGCGCTTTGCAGCAAGTGGATTCCTTGATACTCTTCTCAACTCCTGCCATGGCTCACCTCACTCCACAAAGGAATCTGCACAAATAGCATTTAAAAACTTGAGGCCTTCTTCAACTAACCTATCCAAGATGGTATCTGGATTCAATTAATCGACACTCTATTATTGTTTGTTTCTTCATAGTAATTATTATCACCTGGAACATTATGGGTTTATTTGTTCCTTTGTGTATTTCCTGGCTTCACCCAGAAGCGTCTTATTTTATGACAAACTCTTAAGACCTTAGTAGTGTAAAGATCTCATAGGCTTTTTAATAAATATAGATTAAATGTATTAATAAATTGAATCTATTCAAAGACGGCCCAAAGGCGTACTTTATCATATACCACAAATATTGGCTAATTGTCAAATGGCATGAGTCTTACGTGAGACAGATTGGACTCAGATGAGTCCATAATGAGATAATAAATTTAGCCTCTGTATTCAATACGCATTGACACTCATGTCCTCATGTTTCCTATGGTTCTCTGGGGAGTTTGGAAGATTTATTTTGAAGGTCCTTCTTAACTATACTTATGCTGGTGTGAAACCATCTGCAGCTGCTCATTTTGGTGCCATTTGATGAAATAGACATTGTATTATCACAGATCCAGTAATTGCTCTAATGGTGTATTCTTCTCTGATGATTCATTATTCACTCAACACCAAAATGGATAGAAAATGGACTCTGAATGTCCTTTATGTTATGTTTAGAAAATACTAGAAAAGTCACAGTTTAAACACATGTCTTAGCTTACAACATATAATATAAAAAGTCCAATTTGATGGAAAATATGCATATACACACATTATATAAGAAAAGTCAACAGGGCAGTGGTGTGGTGGGAGAACACTGAAAGCATCAGTCCTGGCTGAATGCTCCAGACACTTATTTTGCATTTTCACTGGTAGAGCCCGTGGAACTGTGTAGTTTTACCATGTACATCAACAGCGTTTATACCAGTGCACCTGCCTCCCACCAAGAGTTGGATATTGTTCATTCTTCTCTACTAGGAAAACAGAGCCTCTTTGGAGGCTGATAAGCACCAATTTCAAGACTAAAAATAGTCTATTCAAGTTTTTTTTTTTTTTTTTTTTTTTTTTTTTTTCCTTT